>NW_019154089.1:35268735-35449078 GCF_002288905.1 Enhydra lutris kenyoni | reverse complement strand
TACGAGGGGCGCCTGGGTGGCTCAGTGGGTTAAGCCGCTGCCTTCGGCTCAGGTCATGATCTCAGGGTCCTGGGATCGAGCCCCACATCGGGCTCTCTGCTCAGCAGGGAGCCTGCTTCCTCCTCTCTCTCTACCTGCCTCTCTGCCTGCTTGTGATCTCTCTCTGTCAAATAAATAAATAAAATCTTTAAAAAAAAATAAAAAATAAAAACGAAAACAAAACCTAGCTTCATGGAGATAAAATTCATACGCCATACAATTCACAAAGCTAAAGTGTACATTTCAGTAATCGTTAATACATTTAAGATATATGCAACCATCATCACAGTCAATTTTAGAATGTTTTCATCACCCCCAAAAGAAATCCAGTGACTTTTAGCCATTATTCTTTTCTCTATTCTCCCAATTCCTGTCCCCCACCACCATCCCAAGCAACCATTAGTCTACATTCTGACTCTATAGATGCCCCATTCTGGGCATTTCCTGTGAATGGAATCATATTCCATGTGGCCTCATATGACTAGCTTCTTTCACTTAGCATAATGTGTTCAAGATTCGTTCATGTTGCAGTATATATCTGTATTTCATTCCTTTTTTTTTTTTTAATGAAGATTTATTTATTGAGGGAGCATGCGAGCAGAAGAGGAGCAGAGGGAGGGGGAGAAAATCACAAGCAGTCTCCTTGCTGAGCATGGAGCCTGCTGCAGGGCAGGATCCCATGGCCCTAAGATCATGATCTAAGTTGAAACCAAGAGTTGGATGCTTAAGTGACTGAGCCACCCAGGTGCCCCTATATTTCATTCTTTCTTATGGCCAAATAGTATTTCATTGTATGGATATACTACCTTTTGTTGACCTGGTCATCAGTTGATGGGTGTTTAGGTTGTTTCTACCTTTGGCTATTATGAATAATGTTACTGTGAACATCTTTGTACAAATTTTTGTGTGGACATATGTTTTCATTTCTCTTGGGGCCTTGTGGTGTTTTAACTTGCCGGATTCCGTTCTCCTGTCCCCACTTCTGTGCTAGCCTAAATAAACCAACAGCCTGCAAGCAGACTGAAGACCAGTATCCAGGCAGTCGGTGGATGGGGCAGAACAGAGGTGGAACTTCTTTAAAGCCCCTTTGCCAGAGAACTGTCATTATTTGGCCTGTCATGTGGTTCGATGAAAGACCTCACTCACAAGGAAGGCTGTCTTTATTTCACCTGCCTTGGAGCTGGCCCAGGGGAGCAGCCTTTTCCCTAGGGGCATCTGTTGAAAAACAGTCAACGGCAACTCTAGAACATCAGGTCAGCCTGAGGCCTTAGGTAAAGTTGACACAAACAATAGGTTGATTAAAAAGCTTAAAACAAAAATCTAGGGGAAGGAGATGTCCATAGGGAGCTTTAGGAAGCTCTGACATATTTCTGAGAATTGCTGTGTGTGCTTAGGCCTGGGTGCTACTCAGGAAAGGCCTGAGAAGGCCCCTTAGCTCTCAACTCTGCTAACCTTGACACATTGAGCAAGCTGCAAGCGAAGGGTGAGGCAACACTGTAAACTGCCTGGCGGAGTGTTGGAGGTGTGTCCTAATACATCTGTAGAGCTCTAGGAAAAGGTTGGGAGATTTCTAGGTTCCATGCATTTAAGCAAATTTCTGTCCAATTTTAGCTAGCCACCAAGCTAACTGCGCAGACTTTAGTGACTCCACAAAACAAAGGATACAGAGCTTACAGCATTAGTTCACAAGAGTTATTAAACAAACAAACAAACAAACAAACAAAAACAACAACAAATCTTGAGGAGGGAGAATCTGACTTCCAGAGATGCCACATTACATTATGTAAAATGTGTAATTTTCAACCAAAAATTATAAGATATACAAAGACATAAAGGATGGGCCTGCAATGGACGAAATGTTTGTGTCCCTGCCACCCCCTTCCTTGGTTGAAATCCTAATTCCAATGTGACGGTATTTGGAGGTGGGGCTGTTGGGATGTAATTAGATTTTAAGAGTGGAACCCTCTTAAAGGAATTAGCGCCTCTATAAGAAGAGGCCAGCTAACTGGCTGACTCTCTTTCCACCCTGTAAGCATATAAGAAGTTGGTAGTTTGCAGCTGGAAGAGGGTCCTCACCAGAACCCTACTATGCTGTCACCTCATCTCAGACTTCCAGTCTCCAGAACTGTGAAAAATAGATTTATTTATAAGCCACCCGATCTCTGGTACTTGGTTATAGCAGTCCAAATTCACTAAGACAGGCCCATATATAGAAGAAGAAGAAAAAAAAAAAACATTCCAAAGAAGCTTCCCCTGAGAAGGCCCAGATGTAGGACTTGATAAGGCTTTATTTTTTTTTTCAGATTTTTATTTTTAAATTATTTTATTATCATTATTTTTTAAAGATTTTAGTTATTTGTCAGAGAAAGAGATACATAGAGAGCAGAAGCAGGGGGAACAGCAGGCAGAGGGAGAAGCAGGCTCCCCGCTGAGCAAGGAGCCCAATGAGGGACTCTATCCCAGGACCCTGGGATCATGACCTGAGCTGAAGACAGATGCTTAACAACTGAGCCACCCAGGTGTTCCTTAGTAAGGGCTTTAAATCAATTATTTTAAATGTTTTTAAAGAATTAAAGGAGACCTGCCTGTATAAACAACCAAAGGAAATGATGAGAACAAAGTCTCACCAAACTGAACCTAAGATAGGAATGATAAAAAGAATCAAATAGAAATTTTGGAGTTGAAAAATAACTGAAGAGTTCACTAGAGAGGATAAATAGCATATTTGAGCAGACAGAAGAAAGAATCTGTGAAGTTGAAGAAGAATCAGTGAACTTGAGATTATCTTGTCAGAGGAACAGAATGAAGAAAAATGAACAGAGCCTCAGAGACCTGTGGGTAACTATCAAGTACACAAATATATGTTTAGTGAGTGTGCCTGAAGGAGAGGAGAGAAAAAAGCAGAAAGGGTAGTTGAAGAAATAATGGCCAAAATTTTTCCAGATTTGAAGAAAAACGTTAATGTACACACCTAAGAAGTTCATGAACTCCAAGGAATGCAAAAGAGCTCCACACCTACACACTTCATTATCAAACTGTCAGAAGACAAAGAGAGAATCTTAAAAGCTGCAACAGAGAAGCAACTCGTCATGTACCAGGGATCCTCAATAAGAATGACAACTGATTTGTCATTGGATTGATTATATATTTTTAAACTGAGGGGTGGGTAGAGATTATTAAATCCTAGGGAGAGGGCCCGTGGGCATACAGAATAGTAGTGTGATTGTAAGGAGTGAGGTTTTGAGAATCCAAGCAGTCTAATACAAATGGCCAACAGACACATGAAAAAGTGCTCCACATTACTCGGCATCAGGGAAACACAAAACCACAGCGAGATACCACCTCACTCCTGTCAGAATGGCTAAAATTAACAAGTCAGGAAACGACAGATGTTGGCAAGGACATGGAGAAAGGGGAACCCTCCTACACTGTTGGTGGGAATGAAAGCTGGTGCAGCCACTCTGGAAAACAGCATGGAGTTTCCTCAGAAAGTTGAAAATAGAGCTACCTTATGACCCAGCAATTGTACTACTGGGTATTTATCCTAAAGATACAAAAATAATGATTCGAAGGGGCACCTGCACCCTACTGTTTATATCAGCACTATCAATAATGGCCAAACTACGGAAAGAGCCCAAATGTCCACCAACCGATGAATGGATAAAGAAGATGTGGCGCACGCGCGCACACACACACAAATACACACTGGAATATTACTCAGCCATCAAAAAGAATGAAATCTTACCATTGGTAATGATGTGGATGGAACTAGAGGGTATTATGCTAAGCAAAATAAGTCAGAGAAAGACAAGTACCATATGATTTCACTCATATGTGGAATTTAAGAAAATAGAGGAACATAGAGGAAGGGAGGGAAAAATAAAATAAGAAAAAGACAGGGAGGTAAACCATAAGAGACTCTTAACTATAAAGAATAGACTGACAGTTGCTGGCAGGAGGTGGATGAGGGGAATGGGTTAAATGGATGATGGGCATTAAGGAGGGCATCTGAAATGAGCAATGGCTGTTATAGTTAAGTGATGAATCACTAACTTCTACTCCTGAAACCAATACTACACTATATGTTAACTAACTTGAATTTAAATAAAATCTTGGAAGAAAAAAAAATAAAATAAAAATAAACCAAGCAGTCTAGAAGGCAGGGATGGCTTATGTAAATGAGAAGACATCATGTGTTTATGGAATGGAAGACTTGATATCATTAATATGGTGACACTCTCCAAACTCATCAACAGACTCAGTGCATTTTTACTCTAATTTCCTTTTTTATTGTTGTTGCAAAAATTGACGAACCAAACTTTAAATTCATATTCAGGTTCGAATAGAAATGCCAGGGACCCAGAATAGCCCAATCAATCTTTAAAAAGAAGAAAGTTGGAGGACTCATACTTCCCAATTTTAAAACTTACTTCAAAGCAACAGTAATCAAGAGTGTGGTACCGACATAAGAATAAATGTGTAGATCAATGGAACAGAACTGAGAGTCTAGAAATAATCCCATACGTTTATGGCCAATTGATTTTTGACAACGTTGTAAATTCAATGCAGGGGAAGAGTGGTCCTCTTAATCAATGGTGCTGCCTTAACAGCATCCACATGCAAAAGAATGCTATCCTTCCCTCATACCGTATGCAAAATGCAAAATGGGTCAAAGCCCAGGTTTAGGGCTAAACTACAAAACTCTTAGAAAAGAATATAGGTATACTTTTTTGTGACTTTGGATTAAGCATTAGTTTCTTAAATATGATACCAAAGGCCGAGCAACAAAAGAAAAAATAGATAAATTTTACTTGATCAAAATTAAAAACTTTTGTGTATTAAAGGACACTATCAATCAAGTGAAAAGTTAGCCCACAAAATGGGAGGAAATATTTGTAAATTGTATCTTTGATAAGGGATTAAAATCCACAATGCACAAAGAACTATTACAACTCACCTATAAAAAGAGAAATATTTTTATTATAAATTGGGCAAAAGATTTGAAGGGACATTTCTCCTAAGAAGTCACAGAAATGGCTAATAAGCACATGAAAAGAATGCTCAACACTACCAATCACTAGGAAAATGCAAACCCAAACCACAGTGAGATAGATAGTACTTCACATCCACTAAGATGTTTATAATCAAAAAGACATCAGATGAGAAGCAGCGTTGGTGAGGAAGTGGAAAAATTGGAACCCTGGTGAGATTATGAAGTGGTGGAAAACAGTTTGTCAGTTCCTCACAAAGTTAAGCATATAGTTACCATATGACCCAACAATTTCACTCTTTGGTAAATACCTATGAGAGTTGAAAGCATATGTGCACATAAAAACTTGTACAGAGATGTTCATAGCAGTGTTATTTAAAATAGCCAAAAAGTGGAAATAACCCCAATGTCCCTCAACTGGTGAATAGATGAGCAAAATGTGATAGACCCAGGCAATGGAAATACTAATCAGCCACAAATGGGAATGAAGTACTGATACAGTGTACACCACAGATGAATCTTGAAAACATTATGCTAAACAAAAGTGCGCCTATTATATAATTCCATTTATATGAGCTGTCCAGAAGCAACAAGTTCACAGAAGTGAAAAGTAGAGTGGGGGTTGCCAGAGGCTGGACAGAGTAGGGAATGAGGAATGACTGTTGATGAGTTATGGGGTTTCTTTTTGGGGTGATGAAAATGTCCTAGAATTAGACAGTGGTGAGTGTGTGCAACTTTGCAAATATTATTACCTGCTACTGAATTTTATGCTTTAAAAAAAGTGAATGGAGAAGAATGTGAGGTTGAGTATTAATAGCATATGGAGCCAAATACTGAGTCTGGCATTACCCATGAGTGGAGCAGAGTGTTGAGTCTGGCATCAATCATAAGCGAAAGAGAATGTGACACCAACTCTTAATAGACTGGGGAGCAGGTTGTTGACTCTATCAGGAAAAGGAAGCAGGTACATCTGCTGTTACAATTGTCAGCTGGTAACAGTAAATGGAATTTGGTCTCAAGCATTTATAGTGAATCCAGCAGAATGCAAAGTCTAGTGTTCATTGCGCAAAGGGCAGATTATTGAGTTTTGTGTAAGAGTGAATAGAGGAGAGAGTGGTGTCGAGTGTTGATGGCAGAGGAAACTAAATGTCATCTCTCACACTGAAAGCTAATGGAACATGAAATATCATGAAAATAAAAAACAGTGGAGAGACTCTTCTAGATTAAAAGAGTAGCCATATACAGGGGTGCCTGGGTGGCTCAGTTGGTTAAGTGGCTGACTTTTGCTTAGGTCATGATCCCAGAGTATTGGGATGGAGCCCCACATGGGACTCCCTGCTCAGTGGGGAGCCTGCCTCTCTCTCTCTCTCCCCCCCTCTGTAGCTCCCCCTGCTTGCGTGCACTCTCTCTCTTTCAAATAAATAAATAAAATCTTTAAAAAAGTTTTGAAAATAAAAGAGCAGCCATATATAGTATGAATCTTGATTGGATCCTTGACTGGATCCCTTGCCATATTTACTGATGACGTTTTTTGACATTGGGAAAACATGAAGTTTCTGCATTAGATGATATCATGGAATTACTTCTACTTCAATAATTATTGATATAAAATTGATATATAGTATATAAATAGAATTGATATAAATATAATTATTATTGAATTAATGTTAATTTTTTGGACAAATATCACTGGGGTCCTTATTCCTTCTTTAGAGATGGCTTATCATGATGTCTGTAACCATCAAATGATTCAACAAAAATTGTGTCTATCTACTACCTACCTACTTAGCTACCCATCTACCTACCCACCTACTTATCTTTATAGAGAACTAAAGTAAATGTGGCAAGATGATTAAGAGTTGGAATCCAGGTGAAGGATGTTAGAGTGATCATTGTATATTCTTCCAACTTTCCTATATCAAAGCATAATGTTGAATGAGGCCTTAATTGGAAATGGTACAGAATGTTGGATTTAGCATAAGGCTAAAGGGAGCAGAATATGGAGTCTGGCGTTAACAGTAGGCTGAATGTTGTGTCCGCTGGTGAGTGATGAGAGCAGAATGGGGCTCAGACGGTAGCAGTGAGCGCAGTAGAATGCAGGGCCTAGAATTAAAAGAGAGTAGAGCAGAATGAGGCATCAAGCATTCACAGTGAAGGCAGTAGAATGTTGTACCTCACGTATGGGTGAATGGAGGAGTAGGGGGTGTCTGGCGTTAATAGTAAATGAAGCAGAACATCATGTCTAGTGTTAAAAGTGAATTAAGCAGAATGTGAGGTCTGGTGTTAACAGTGAAAGGAACAGAACGTCGCATTTATGCCAAGGGCGACTGGCGGAGAATTAGTGTCTGGTGTCGGTAATGAATGAAGTGGAATGCTGTGTCTGGTGTTTGAAGAATGGGGCAGAAATGTTGTGTCTAGCACAGAGTGAATGGAGCAGAATGTGTATCTGGCTTTAATAGTGAATGGAGTGAAATGCTGTGTCTGGTGTTAATAGTGAATGGAGCAGAGTACGGCTCAGGAGAGAATAGTGAAAGGAGCAGAATGTGGTGTTGAATGTTAGAAATGTGAAAGAAGATCAAGGTATGGGAAGAAAAGGGTTCACACATGACGTTTGGGACAAGGCTGCTATCTTACAAAGGACCTGCTTGCGAGGCTGGCCCTTGATTGAGAGCTGGGAACCTGAATTTTGGGAATGTTCCCGCTTTCCCTAAGTGATAAGGATGCTTCACTGTGCCTAGACTGCCCATATAAACAACAAGGACTGTGCCAAATGTTTGCTTTCCTCCTGGGAGTCTGGAGTTTTGGTGTGTGCCAGGTGGAAGGGGCCTGTGTGACCAGCACCCAGTAAAAATCATCCATACTGAATCTTAAATGAACCTCAAAACAATGTCTCTATCTCCCTGGGCAGAAACATCCCACAGTTGTGACTGCCTTTTTATTGTTAGGGTAGGAATGTGCTCTGTGTGGTCCTGCCCTGGGGGGCTGGGGGTAGAAAACAAGGAAGCCTGCAGATGGCTTCCTCCAGACCCTGCCTTTGTCTTTTTCCTTTATCACCTAGCTGTGTATTCTTTTCAATTTTTTTTTATTTTTTAATTTTTTTTAGAGATTTTTATTTTATTTTTTTCAAGGATTTCTTTATTCATCTTAGGGAGAGAGAAAGAGAGAGAGAGTGGAGCAAGGAGCAGAGGGAGAGGCGAAGCAGACTCCACGCTGAGCGGGGAGCCCAATGTGGGGCTCCACCCCATAACCCTGAGATCTTGCCCTGAGTGAAATCAAGAGTCCCACACTTAACCGACTGCGGCCCCCAGATGCCCCCAAGCTGTATGTCCTTAACGCAATGCTATAAGAAATCTTAGCTGTGGGGCGCCTGGGTGGCTCAGTGGGTGAAGCCTCTGCCTTCAGCTCAGGTCATGATCTCAGGGTCCTGGGATCCAGTCCCACATCAGGCTCTCTGCTCTGCAGGGACCCTGCTTCCTCCTCTCTCTCTCTCTCTCTCTGCCTGCCTCTCTGCCCATTTGTGATCTCTCTCTGTCAAATAAATAAAATCTATTAAAAAAAAAAAAAGGAATCTTAGCTGTGAGAACAATGCTATGCTGAGTCCTGTGAGTCGTATCAAATCTCTGAACGTGACGGTGGTCCTGGAGACCCCCCACCACAAAGCATCTACTGTTAATGGTGCAAGGAGCAGGAGGTTGTGTTTAGCACTAAAAGTGAAGGAGGTGGAGGTGGGGTTGAGTGTGAATGACACGCGAGCAGGATGCGTGTGGAGTGCTGGTAGAGAACGGAGCAAACCGTGGGGTTTGGCAACTGTGCACAACACAGTGTCCAGTCTGGAGGAGAGCTCTGATGCCCCAGAATGCTGGATCCTGCCAAGGGTGGCCGATGAAGAAACAGTGACTAATTCCTCGTGCTCCCTTCATCTCAGGCAGGGTAGAGAGATGGGTGTCCATCTCTGTCCAGGTGTTTTGTGCTCTGGGCAGTAGGACTTACCTTGGGCAGGGATGCTCGGGAGCCAGAGCTCTGGGTGGTCATGGTGAGCACGGTGGTGATGCCCAGGCCCACGCGGGCTGGTGCGGCGTCCATGTTGATCCAGAAGGAGATCCATGAGAGGATGACAATGAGCAGGCTGGGAATGTACATCTGGATCAGGTAGTAGCCCATCTGTCGCTCCAGGTGGAACCGGGCCTCGATGCAGGTGAATTTACCTGCGAGAAGTTATGGTGAGAAGGCAGAGTATGCTGGGGAGGTCGGAACAGCCTCAGCCGGAGGCCTGGGTCAGCCTCACACTAGCTGTGTCCTGAGGCAAGCTCCGGAATCTGTGTGTCTCCATTCCCTCATCTGTGGTAAATTAGGGGTGATGAGGGCGATGGTGCCCACCTCCTGTGGTCACCTGTGTGTTACTGTGAGGGTGAAATGAGGACTTAGCGCACTCCTCACACCTTTTGTGCTCAGAAATGTCAGGTGCCGTCACCCTTACCAGCCCTGTTTTGTTGCTAAGAGTGGGCCTCAGTGGACCTGTCCTTAGCCTTCCGTCAGGTACCTTCCCAAACCATGACTCAAGCCTGTTAGTTCCTGTTGTAAAAATGTTCCTTCCTTCCTTCCCTCCTCGTACAGAAAAGTCCCCATTATCTACAGGAAAAAGCTCAAACTTCTCAGCCTGCTCTTTGTAGCCATGCTCTGGCCTGTTTTTCCGTCCCACTTCCCATCTTTCCTCCCCCTCATTGTGACCCCTTCCACTCTACACTGGCCTTGAGAACTTTGACCCTTCTGAGCTTTGGCCCCCACTGATCCCACTGCCTGGGAGCCAGGCCTCTTCCCCACAACCAGTGGAAGGACCCTCCTGCTCCCCACCACCCTCTTCTGGTCATGCAGTCATCCAGCCTTAGGGCAGAAGGCAGTGAGTGCATAGGCACCTCGGTCTGTCTGTCCTCTGCACTGGACTGCGGGCAGCTGGTCTCCCCCCAACTCTGTGCTTGCCTGGAACCGGTCGGGGTCCCTCATCCTCTCCCCCCGCCGGATCCACAGGGCCTAGTGCAGAACTCAGCTCTCACCCAAGTGGGAACAAGGAAGAGCGAATGAGTTAATGAATGAGAAAACACCGTGTGAACAGTTTCGGGCTGTGATATGCGAGGCAGTGGGACTCCGTGAGTCACTGCTGTCACGGCTGCTAATGGGAGTACCATCACGACTCGGTGTGCCCAGGGACCAGGACAGTATCTCTGGAGGTGACCCGGGAAGGGGCAGCTGTGCCCAACACAGAAGAGCCCAGGCTGCCTGCCCTTGCTCTGGGCCTTCTACCCGCAGCAGAGCACGCAGCGATTTCTCTCAAGCCCCTGCTTCCACCCGGAAGGCCTCCTCTGTGGCCTATTTCCCTCTCTCAGCTGGGCTCTAGCTGGCCTGCTGACTGGAGGCCTTTCCTCCACTACACCTCCGTGAGCTCCTTCCCAACCTGCGGTAGGGCAGACAAGGCCGGTCTTGGTCCGACCCCAGCTCATTCCTGTGTCCCATCTTCCCACCAAGGCTGCCCTATGCTTGGGAGACAGAGAGCTGGGCACAACGGCCATGGGTCCTTCCCCTCTCCTGCAGCTCACAGTCTGGGGGACCCCTTCCAACCGCGCTGCTCACAGACCTCACATCACCTCTCAGCTCCCTCCTGCTGAGGTCTGAGGAGAGCAGCCTGGGTACTGCGTCCTGTCAGAAATGCCAGGTCCCCTGTGACAGACACGGCAAGATGTCCTCGTATCCGCTCCCCGCTTTCTGCCTTAGGGACAGGGTTCATTTAGAGCTGGGCTACTGCTACCTGGAGTGAAGACTCTTATCTCCCGGCCCCCCTGGCAATGAGGTGTGTGGCCTGAGCATCACGTGCGTGCCCCAGGACATCCGGGGAAAAGATATCAGAGCCACTTTTTCAGTTTTAAAGACTCTTCTCTTAAACACGAGGTAATCAACACAGAACTGTGTCCCTCACGGGCACCTCGTAAGATCTGTTGAACCAGAAGTTGAACGAATGTTTGGACCTACCTGTGTTATAATGCTTCGTGCAGTATCTCAGGTCCTTCTCCTCTTTCAGGATAAACTGCGGTAGAGTTAGTCCATCTGCCACCTGCACAGCTCCCTGCTCCTGCCACTCGAAGATCAGGTCATTCATGGTATAGCCAACTGGGGTGGGGGACCAGAAGAAGCAGCGGTCACCACCCAGAAGCACTCATTTGCAGCGGGTCGGAGCTGGTTTGGGTTAGAGACTGAGAGGCGTCTGGCACGAGAGGGAATGCATGGGACCACGTTGCCTCTCCACCACCCCCTCCCCATTCTTCTTCCACCCTCCCCTCACCTCCCCTGCAACCGAGGAGGTTAAAACTGGTCTAATTGCTTACATCGACCCCCTGCCTTCTACCTCGCCTGTCCTTTCGCCTCCGCCTCTTACCCCTGGGGTCCTCGGCAGCTCGCATCTGCTATGGGGCCTGCGTGCCTTCCTTGCACGCTCCCTCCTCTGCTCACAGCAGCTTTTCCTGGGGGAATGACTCTATAAAGCTGTTGGGGGACTATCAGCCGGGGGCCGAGGTGTTAGGTAATGACGCAACTAGACCCGTCAGATGCTCTGTCCCAGGACTTGAATCTTGAATCAAGCAACAGAAAGTCAGAGTTGGCTGGTGCCAGGTCCCCTCCGAGGTGGTGCTCCACCTAAGTCTGCTGCCTAAATCCTCTGCCCTGGTTTCTGTACGTCTTTCAAGTCCATGAGGAAGCCCTGTCCTTCCATTGAATTCCACCTTTTTTTTTTTTTTTTTTTTTTAAGGATGTTTATTTATTTGACAGAGAGACACAGTGAGAGAGAGAACACAAGCAGGGGGAGTGGGAGAGGGAGAAGCAGGCTTCCCACTGAGCAGGGAGCCCGATGCAGGGCTCGATCCCAGAACCCTGGGATCATGACCTGAGCCACCCAGTCACCCTAAATTCCACCTTTTAAATTAGACTGGTTTCCGTTTGCAGTCAAAGAGGTTGGCTACCTCCTCAGGTAGGTTCCCTTGTGACCTGCGACATAAAGCCCTCTCCAGTGCCCCCTCTCCTCTCCTTCCCAGGCAGAAGGAAGCATTCTTTCTGCCTAGAGGCCGCAGTGTTCAGCCTTCCAACAACACACTTACCACTTGCCGCCCTGGGTTAAAGTTCTTTGTGCTGCCGGCTGTCTGTGTGTCCCCAGCTGCAGGGAGCAGCCCTGTGAGTTCAGGGACCCGGACTTATTCGAGCTCTTTCTCCTCCATTCCCGGAGAGTGTATCCACAAGGGAGGTGGAAGAGTGTCTCTTGGGAGAATACTGCTGGCTCTGAAGCTGGGCCTCAGCCAGCCAGTAAGGGGGCTTAGATTTCTAATGCATTTTCTAAAGCGAAGCCCCCTGTCTGGTGTTTTGGGCTAGGACAGTTATCTCTTGGGGACCAGCAGTTAGCTGCTGTTGCCATATGGGAATTTCTGCAAGTACCCTGGGTAAAGGGGAGTCTGGTTCTTTCTAAAGCCCTCATGCAAGTGACTCACAGCTTTCCAATTGCATGATGCACGTCTGGACGTCCATGGGGAAATTCTTCAAGTCCATGGGGCAGGCCAGTGTTAGTGTGATTCTGAGAAGAGAAGGGAGTTGAATGATGCTAGAGCCACACACCAGGGAAGCTGTGCCTCCATTCCAGTTATTACCAGGAAATCAGTTATCTTGGGGAGGTCAAGGAGGTCAGGGAACTAGTGCGTATTGAAATAATATATGTGTATTTCTACATTCCAGATATGGAAATGGAGGCTCAGAGAGATACAGTATGTTGCCTAGAGTCACACAGTCAGTGGAACTTGTGGGTTTCTGTGGAGTCTGTCTGGCTTCTAAACATCTTGCCATCAGCCATGGCCTGAAGGCCTGGAGGCCAGGTGCTGCCCCTGATCCCTGCTCTTCCGGGGAGGCTCAATTCCAGGTCGAGCAGCCACAAGCCTCAGGCATCCAGGGCCACCTGCAGCAGGGCTTCAAGTGGTTCTTTGCTGCCTCCCTTCATACACTGGACTCATCAAATGCTATTTTAAAGAGGCCCTTGCCTTCTGGGTGTCCAAACAGAGCTGACTCATACCTGTGGGCTCATGCTGGGATCAGCTGGCAAGTGGTGGGTGCCCCCAGCTTCTGCGAGAGCTATTTTGGGTTGTTTCACCCTTACAGAGGCCGAGCCTCAGAACCAGAGGGGGTGCCCCAACAGAAGCAAAGTGCACAGTTCAGGCTATGATGCAAGGCTTCAGCTTCAAAGGCTTGGCCCGCATCGGAGCACCTGCTCCAGAGAAGAGAGAAGAAAGGCTCTCAGAGCCCAGAGAGGTTTAGATCATCAGGCCAACTCCCTCACTGGACAGCTGAGGAGACTGAGGTCCAGAGAAGGATTGGTCGGGACTCCTGCAAGGTCACCCAGTGCATGATGACTCAAAGGCAGGATTCAAAATTATGTCTCCTGGCCATTGGATTCGGAGCTCCTGTGTTTACTTTCTGACACTGCTCTCCTGAAAAGGACCTCATCGGTGGTGGTCTAGTGACACTTGGCCACCGGCACCTTACTGCACATGATGAGGGCATGGCCCCGTGTCAGCTTTTCTCCTCCAGCTCATGCCCACTGCTCTGGATTTGGGCCCCATTGAAGCACAAGATAGAAGCAAGAGGGGGGAAAAGGGAAGGGAGAGGGAGAGGGAAAGTGAAGAGAAAGTGAACAGAGTTGAATTTTTGAAGATAAAAGCTCCAAAGTGGGGCAGCTGTCACACTAGGTTAATTTTCTGAATCTGAATGACCTTGGGAACATCACTTTCTGCTGATCTGTCCTTCTGTCATGCTGCATGGGGCTTAGCTTTGTAGAGATACCAAACCCGCCTGGCAGCAGCAAAATCCAGCAGTGTAACCTCTTCTGCCCCAGCAGCCAGGGCACCGGTGGCCATCCTGAGCCCATCAGCCTTCCATCTGGATGTGCGCTGGCAGGATGGCAGGAGGAGGAATGCCACATCTGCCTCTGGCTCCTCCCAGCAATCCCCTCCTCGGGGCCTCCTTTCCCCACTGAGGTTCTTGAGTCCCCTCTCCTACCTGGCTTGCTCTCAGGAGTCACCCTGAGTCCAGCCATATCTGAAGGTTAGAACGGCTATAGCCTCTCCTATGGGCCTGGATATTTAAAGCTCATCTCCTAATGGAAACAGAAAGATTGATTCCCCCAAAGAACTGGAGGGGGAGGAGGAGTCATTTAGGGCCAGTGACCCTTAGAAGCCCTTTGAAATAAACACATACTCATTCATTCATCAAATGCGTGCCTATTGCATGCCGGGAACTTTCGGCTAGGCTCTCAGTGGGCATCAGATGGACACTAACAGATTGGAATCTGGGCTGTGCTACTGGGTAGGTGGCTGGTGGGAACTTTGGCAAGCCGCTTAAGTTCTCAGATCTTCACTTGTGTAATCTGCAAAATGGGCATAACAGAAATATTTCATGGAATTGTTAGGAGGATTACAAATAATATATGTAAAATACCCAGCCTAGTTAGTAAATTCTCCACGAATGCTACATATATAAGAATCTAGCACGGACATTGGTCATTTTCTCCATGACTTTGGGGAGGAAATAGGGAATTACGTGGGGAGAGTTGGCAGGAGACTCTTAAAGTTTGCCCCTAACCAGTATCTATAGGATACCTCCCAGTTGGGAAGAGGGTCCCAGCTTCCTAGACTCAGTGCAAAGTTTGGGGGATGGAAGGGGTTTATGGAAGGGAGGTAGCAGCCCCGGTTTGTACCTGTGAGTAGCCTAGCAGGCCCATTTTTGTTGAGGTTGCTGGGACTTTTCAGGCTTTGTGCCTTTGCTACTGCTACTTTTTTAAAATTGTGGTAAGAACATTTAACATGAGATCTAGCCTTTTAACAAATATTTGTGTGTACAAAATAGTATTGTCAACTCTAGGCACAATGTTGAACAGTAGCTCTCTAGAGCTCACTAATCTTGAGAAACTGAAGACCCCTGCTGCTGAGCACTGTCTTTAAATACTCTTTTCCCTTTTTGTTTTATTGAAATGCTGGCTAAGCTCAGGGGCCCAACCTTAACCCTTCTAAGATGCTTCCTCGGTTCCCCTAGGAACCACTCACCCCTAGGACTTCGCCTGGTATGTTCTCCTTCCTCCCTGAGTGTAATTTACAGAGCTGGCTCCGCACAACGTGCAAAGGTGTGGGGTTGCCCAGGCCTTTGCACCCCTGGTTGGCCCATCTCCTAGCGTCTGCTCCCAGAAGGCTATGGGACCAGGTGCACTCTGAGGAGGATGGCAGGGTGAGCCTCTGTGGAACTCACCTAATACTGTAGAGGACATTTCCGTTCCGGGAGATCCTCAGCAGTTTGTTGTCGGTGGTGATCTCGTGGAAGTGAGCCCCCTTCTCGTTGGCAAAGAACAGGTCGGGTTTCCAGATGGAATCCAGCATGGACGGGTCCAGGTCCAGAGAGTCATCCGGGTATTCATTGTAGGCCAGCCGGGGGTCGTTCCACTGCTGCCGCAGGAAGATGTTGACCCTGTAGTCCTACAGCCAGGAGATACGGAGTAGTCAGGGTTAGGCCCCGGGAGGTCTGCTCTTGGAGGGCCCCGGGGTTTTTGTGCTCCCCAAAGTCCCTTTTGGAGAATTCGGAGTACGGTTGCATCTTATGTAGGTGAGACATAAAGTCTGTGCCTCAGGAAGAAAGTCGGGGGAGTCACCCCTGAAGATCCTGTCAGCACCCTATCAAGTATATTCAGCTCTGAACTGAGATTACTTAATGGTATTCTGAAAATTTTCAAAAATAAAGTTCCACCTGACGTAGTAAACACCTGTTTTCATCCCGTTGCCATTTTGTCATGTTTGCTTTGATTTTTGGATAAGAGAGAGCACATCACGGATAAAGCTGAAGTCCCCCTTTTACTTTTTTATTTTATTTTATTTTTTAATAAAATTTGTCTCTACTTGAGAGAGAGAGAGAGAGAGCACAAGTAGGCAGAGAGGCAGGCAGAGAGAGAGGGGGAAGCAGGCTCCCCGCTGAGCAGGGAGCCCTATGCGGGACTCCATCCCAGGACTCTGGGATCATGACCTGAGCTGAAGGCAGCTGCTTACCCGACTGAGCCACCCAGGCGCCCCTAAAGTCCCCTTTTATTATGGAGGCCGTCAGGGCAGTAATTCCCATGCACAGTAAAGTTCGAGTGTCACTCTTCCATAGATTGACGGAGCAAAAGGAGAGGCTAAAAGCAGCTGCCTGAGCGTTCAAGCTGTTCTGCCTGAAGGGAACAATGAATTCCCAAGCAGTGAAGGAAGGACAGGTGAATTCTGAGGAGCTCCTGCTGGTCCTAGGGTTCATACTGCTCTGTTTCAGCCAGCCTCTGCAACCTTCTATCACACATGGTAATTTATTTGTTTGGGGAGGATTTTCTCTTTAATTTTTTTTTTTTTCTAATGTAAGCTCTATACCCAACGTGGGGCTTGAACTCATGCCTTCAAGATCAAGAGTCGCGTGCTCTACTGACCGAGCCAGCCTGGTGCCCCTGGGGAGGATTAATAGTTTGTGGAGTCACATCTTACTGGATTCTGAACTCAGTGCTAAGTCTAATGCTTCTAGGATGGGACTCTAGTATAGTTATTCTGCTGAACAAAAATTTTTTTTTAATTAGGGAATGTTGGACTAAACAAAATGCAACTGATTCTTTTTACTGTGGGACTTCTTGGAGACCTTAATATGCTAATTATTTGTATGTATCTCCAAGAGGGTAGGTTTATTTTGGGCATTTAACTCTTGCATTTTGTGCGTGATGATTGCCTTCTACTGAATATATGTTAGGAATTGCCGTCCTTGTCAAAACATCCTCCCCTCCCCCCACCTTCATTTCTCTGCTGGATGGAGAAACTGAGGTCCAGAGAGTTAAGACTGACCCAGTATCACTCTGAAAGGCAGGTCAGAGCCCAAGAGTCCTGACTCCCAGCTAAGGATTTGTTCAGTTGGTCCTAGGATTGCTGAGAGAGCCCATTCAGCAACCGATCACAGCCTGAGAAGCAGTTATGGTACGGGTAGGTCTCCATGCCAGGAAAGTGGGTCATGAGGTTAAGAAATATTTTCATGAAGAAATGTTTTCAGTTTTGTTAGGCTCTAGGATCTAGGACTAGATCCTGGGATCTAGGACTCTTAAGATCCTGCAAGTAGAATTTGGGATTTATTTGTGTTTTCCCAGGAAGAAGAACTTGGTTGTCTGTGCTGGACTCTCAAAAGGGTCTACAGTTCCCCAAAAGATTAATAACCTCAGTTCAAGTCGGACTCTGAATTCGCTCCTTCCAGGAATAACCTCCACACAGGAGCACCTGCCGGGGCTTTCCCCGAAGGTGCTGGAGAAACGAGACTCTGCTACATTTTCTTTCCCTAATCACTCTTGATCTGTCGTCAGCAGGGATGGACTAAAACAAACGACCCTCCTCGCCACCCTTACCCTCACCCCTGCCGGGTCCCCCCACAGTACGGGTCTCATTCTGTTTGCCTCTGGAAATATCAATAGCTTTGTAAAGTGTTCCAAGGTATTTTATAGGATTTTCTATAATTTAATTGCAACCTCTCCCTCCAGCCCCATAGACAATGACATTTGATCTCATAATCTCATGTCTTATAAGTCCCATGGTGGAAGGAGAACTGTAGGCCAGACCTGGATGTTGATACTTTGTTTTTCCTGCTGACAGTAATGGAGAGCTCCCAATCTGGCCACCTCTGATCAGGAAATTAGAAATAGCCTCACTTTTTCTCTTGAATTTTATGTGGAGTGTGTGTGCATGTGTGTGTATGCTTGTGTGAGAGTGCACAGGGCAAATCATGTCAGAGGAAACAGACTGTGAGTGGTGGTGCAGGAAAAGCCTCCAGTCCCCAAACCCCAGCTTCACTTTGAGGTTCTTGCTAGTGACATGTGAGTCCTGTTTATGTGGCTGGAAGAGAAGGAAGTGGCATTTCTTAAAATGGTCTGTTAGGCACCAGGCGCTGTTCTAGATGCTGTCACACACACTCAGTCTTCACAAAAGCCCTGTAAGCTGGACACTCAACTTTTCATGGTGAGGGAAAGAGGACCAAGGTTTGGAAACGTTGTGAAACTTGTCCAGGGCGCAGGGCTAGTAAGTGGCAGAGCTGGGCACTGAAGGCACATCAGCCCCACCCGCTGTCCCATCCCACAGGGGCGGATAGCCAGCTGTGCACTAGGAGACTCCCCTCCCCTCCACACTGCCTCTGTGGATTCTGCCTGCTCAGTGTAAGCACTGTCTCCTACAGGAGCCTCGATGCCCCCAGGCTTCCATGGCCTCTTCCTTTTCTGATCTCCTAGCAAAACAGAATCACTGGAAACGTGTCATTTAGCACTGTGTGTGTCTTGTCTTCTCTACTTGATCAGCAACAGTTTGAGAGGCTGAATCTGACCTTACTTTTCTCCTGCACCATCTCACCCACCTGCCCAGTCAGTGCCCCCGAGACCTACCCGATACCAGAGGGAGGAGGAGGCAAAGCCAAAAAAGTTTGAGCAGAAGAGCTTTCCTCATTTTAGAGTGGAGAGTCTAAGACCCAGAGAGAGAATGTGACTTCTGAGGTCACATAGCGATTCAGTAAAGGACCTACGATTGGAACCTGAATTTGCTTCTCTGGTGTTTAAAGTAATTAGGATAGATGGTCTCTAAGAGCCCTTCCAAATCAAATAGCTAATTGCTACTAGTTTAATTTTTTCCAGCAACATTTAACTGAGCATCTACTGAGTGCTAGGCACTGTTCTAGGTACTGGAAAACCTCCCAAGAGCAAGAAAGACATATTCTTGCGGCCACAGAGCCCAAGTGTGATGTTGACATGACATAGGGATAAGGGCTCCCATAGGATTAAGTACAGGGTGCCAGGGAGGTGTAGAAGACAGGCCCTCCTGCTAGACTAGAGGCTGGTGGTCAGGGAAGTCTCCAGAAGAAGTGATATTTAAGCTGAGACCAAATATGGTTGAGCCAAGAGAACAAGCCCTCTGGGGCAGTAGGAGCCGCATACTGGGAAGCCTAGAGGCACAGGAAGGCGTGGTCTACTGGAAAGGAGCACAGGGAGATGAGTAAGGCAAGGTGCTTGCATGGCCTTGGGCCTTGCCAACTGTCCTAAAGAATTTGGGCTTCATCCTGAGACTCCTGTGGAGCCTTTGAAGAATTTTAACGAGGAGAGGGCATTATTACATTTGCATTTGATGACTGATGTTTAAAAAATATTTTTTCTGATTATAAAAGTAAATGCATGTTGATGGTAAAAATGAGGAAGGCACACCCCTTGAAAGAAGAAAAACAAAATTAAAGCCATAGGGTCTTGTGATGAAATGGCTAATGAAAAGCCAGAGCAGGAGACCAGAAGAATTTATCTTCTGTCCTCAGGCAGCTTGGCTCCTCCTCCCGGCAGCCCCCTGCTCTGCCCCACAGCGGGTGTCCAAACAAGCTGTTGCATCGATTTTCTCCTCTGGGGTTGGGAAATAGCAGTAGGAAATGCCGCTTGGAGGCTGTCGATGTAATTGGTGTAATAGGCTGAAAGCTAAAAGCTGTTTTGCTTACTTGGCCCTATAATCACACTGGTCAGTGTTCGATACGCTGGGGGGCCCGGTTCAAGTTCAGGGGCTAGAGGAGCAACCCACGAGTTATGTACCCAAGAACCTCAAGTTCCAGCTCCGGTGGTTGGCTTCCAGGTCTCAAGCTGTCAAGGGTGGCCCATCTAAGTCTGCCGTGGGAGGGACTTCCAGAGCTCTCGCTCAGTCGTCTTTAGCACCAACACACCCATCCTCCCTGTGAGAGTCCCTGATGGTCTGCTTTCTGGTATCTGCGCAACTGCCTTGCTTCTAAGACCAAGGTAGAGCATTAATCCCTTCATTCACTCTTTCTGTCATTCAATAAACATTTATTGGCCACTTCCTGTGTGCCACCTGCCGTGGGATCTATCCCCCCACCCCCTGCCCACTGCCACCCCCACTGTGTCTGATTTCCGGTTATAACCTTTTCCAGTAAACTCCTCTAAACTTGGTGCTGTGGGAAAAGAGGAAGCATGAAGGGCTTTAGTAGGAAAGAGCCTGCATGGGTGTGGTGGTGAGAAGGGGATGTGTCCTTACCATTGCAGTCAGAGCCAAGGGACAGTGCCCAAGCCCTGGATGAAGATTCAGGTTCTTAGATCTTCCTAGGTCTCGGCATTCCAGCTCTCAAGGGGTATCTCTTCTCTAAAGCCATTTCTGCTCTATAAACATGTATTAAGCCTCGAATGGGAGGATGGCAGCATATGGTCTTGTTTCTACCCTCGGACGGTTCAAATTATCTGGCAGGTGAGGCAAGATACGGACACAAATATCTCCCATACAAAACTGACAGTGACAGAGGTCAAAGGGGTTCTAAAAAAATTGCTATTAGATGTTGCTCTCGAGCCACTGAGATAGTTTCCAGCCAGGTTGGATGAATTTGGAAAAGTTTCCAGAAAGAAGGTAACACTGGAAATAGCCCCTTTCAGTTTTCTCCGTCCTACTGAAGTTAACATCTCTAGGTCTGTGTTGCTCTGAGATGGGAACTCTATCTAATTTCGGCTGGAAAGGAGGCCAGGGGTGTGTGAGGAGGAAGTCCAGAGCTGAGGAGTCAGGCTTAGAGCAGGACGGGACTTGAGGCCTGGGATGGGGCGTCCTCAGAGTATTTGGACGAGGTTGGATATGGTTGCAGGTGAAAGGAATCTCGTGTAGAAGGAACAGCACAAGTAACGGCGTGGAGGGGGCGCCATTCAGACCGTTCAGTTTATCTCAACCACTGGCCATATAAGTAATAAAAGGTTCCCCTTACTGAGGAGTTTCTATGTTCTAGGCATTGTTCTAAGCCTGCCACACATTTTGTCTCATTTTATCTTTAAAACAATCCTAGAACATAGGTATTTTCAACCTAAGTTATAGACAAAGATTCAGAGAGGTTAAGCAATTTGTCCAAAATACACAGTAATCAGTCGGGTTGGAATTTGCATGCGGTTTGTCGGATTATACAAGTTCATGCTCTCAACGACTCAGCTCTGCCAAGGCTGGAAAATGGATCGATTTGAACCTGTGGTATCCTTAACTGCCAAAGCAAAGGGTCTGGATTGTGCTATAGAGTCCGCTGAGCACCACTGGGGTCTTAAGCAGTGAGTGCTCGGTTTGACTTCGGAAAGGTCAGTGTGGCAGGAATGACCAGAAGTCTTGGAAGTGAGAGAGTCAGGCACAGGGAGACCTGTTTTGAAGCATTTGAGGCAGTCCCCTAAGGGCTAGCGGAGCTGACAGCAGGAATGGAGAGTGGGGTAGGTCAGAGAATCGTCACCACCATCATTAAATACTAATTAAATACAGTGAGAAGGAACCCTTGGAGAATTCTGTCTCAACTTTCACATTTTACACACAGTCCAGAGAGGGAGATGGACTCTCCCTGGGCCACACAGCAATTCAGCAACTAAGGTGGGACTTGCATACAGACATCTTGACCCCATCCCTCTTCTCCTATCTGCACACCTTTGAGGGCAGGAGAAGGAGAACCAAGTTGAAGGTGCCATCAAGCCGGTCCTGCCCTCCTTGGAGAAGCTCGGATGTGAACTTGGCTCTGACAGGATTTGGGATTAGCCTGAGCGCCAGACCATTCTGCTGAAAGCCAGCAACCAGGGCCTCAGAGGAGAGGATACCCAGGCTTGGTTTATGAGCTGCTGCTTCCTCTCCCATCTGCTGCCTTTCTTCCCAAGTGCTTCCTCAGACCTCTGAGATGCACTGTGGAACCGAAGTCATAGCCTTTGTGAGACAAGTCAGACCCAGCTCTCCCCAGGTCTGTGAGAATGAGGACCTGGCTCATTGGTGCCTGCAGAGTTTACTAAATCTTCACCAAGTGCCAGGTCCTGTGCTAAGAGCTGTAGTGAACTCTCCAAATTCTCACAGCGATGCTATTTTACAGATAAACCAAGGCCTGGGGATATCAAGGACTTTGTGTCAAGTTAGTGACAGAGCCAAAGCTTGAACGCATGACTGGCTGACTCCAAAACCTGCTTTTTTTTTTTTTTTTTTAATTTGACAGAGATTGAGAGAGAGAGAGGGAGAGAGGGAGAGAGACCACAAGCAAGGGAAGTGACAGGCAGAGGAAGAGGGAGAAACAGACTCCCCACCAAGCAGGGAGCCCGATGCTGGGCTTGATTCCAGGACCCTGGGATCATGACCTGAACTGAAAGCATCAGATTAACTGACCGAACCACCCAGGCACCCCTCCAAAGTCTGCTTTTAAGTAGTACACAACATTGGCTTCTTTTATTAACAATAAATCCTATTTTATTGCTGCTTATTACTTTTGAAAGCATCCTCACGGTAATTTTGTTCTATGACGTTTGGCATGAAGGGAAGATTCTTCTTCTCACTGGACAGATGAGGAAATTAAATCCCTGAGATCTCAAGTTCCCACCATTAGTTACTGGTAGATGCAGAATTGATAACAACAGTGTGAATAATACTAATATTTAAGATTGAGACTTTGCCATAGGTAAGGAGTGATACCAAGAGCATGATGTGTGTTATCTTCATAATAGTCCCGTGATGTAGGTTGGATTATTACAGTTAGATAATTATTATAGTTAGATAATACATTTTACAGTTAGATAAATCAAAGCACACAGAGGTGAAAGTACCGTTTCTGATATCACACAGCGAGTAAGTGCTGAAGCTGTCATTCGGACCCGAGATGTTCACTTCAGAGCCCATGCACTTAAGTCCGAGACTACGCTGCCCAGGATCTCCTAGAATTGCCCCAAGTGAGAGTTTCATGACCCCTTAATGCCGTTGGATACCACCTCCAGCTGCAGTGATGCAGCTGGGGGTTTGTGGATACCCACAATCATCAGGAAGTATTACGAGGGGCAGCAGACACAAAGCTTCTGCCCCAGGTCCAGCAGTCCACTAGTGCTCCTACCTCAGTCCTGATATAACCCTTGAATGTGACCCATCCTCTGCTCTGCACTCAAATCCAGGGCTGGCAGACTCCCCAGATCCCGACCCACTGACGCCTTGGCTCCAGATGCTGGCTCTGTGATTTGAACCTCTCCCAAGTCACCACCCTGCCTGGTGCATTCTCATTCAGATCTCACGCATCCAGAGATCCATTTGTTGTAGAGAACTGTACATGGTTTGGACCAGTGGAGCTGAGCATCTTTGTCTGTCTTTAGGGGATCCCTAAAACACAGCGTGAGTTTAATAATTACATAAAAATGCTAATAACCGCTACTTTTATTGGGAGCCTAGCATTTGCTAGAACTTTATGTGCATTGTATCTCTAAACCTTTCATCAGCCTAGCACATTGGGTATTATTATCCTCATTTTACAGGGGAGGAAACTGAAATCTGGAGGGGTCAAATAGAGATTAAGGCCCAACCTCCCATCATTAGTAGGAGCTAGAGCAGGGATGTGAATCCAGGACTGTGTGGCTGCCAATTTCATGTTCTTTTCACAACTGCATGCTGCCTCTCTCCTTCTAAAACCGAATTCCGGGACGCCTGGGTGGCTCAGTTGGTTGGGCGGCTGCCTTCGGCTCAGGTCATGATCCCAGCGTCCTGGGATCGAGTCCCACATCGGGCTCCTTGCTTGGCGGGGAGCCTGCTTCTCCCTCTGCCTGCCATTCTCTCTGCCTGTGCTTGCTCTCTCTCCCTCTCTCTCTGACCAAAAAAAAAAAAAAAAAAAAAAAAAAATCTAAAACCGAATTCCTACGTGAAGGTGAAAGAGATATAGGAGACGTAGTAGACTGGGACCCCACAGAGCCCATGTGACAGGTTGGTCGATGCATCTCCTTAGATCCAGTAGCAGGTGGAGAACACTGGACTGGTATGTTAAACAGTGAGGTGGCTTCATAACTGGTTGCCAAAGGGTGCAGATTGGGAGTGGATGTTAAGCTGGCAAGAGGGAAGAGGACAGTGCTGGCGCACCGGGTACAGTGGTGAGACACACCGCTTGCACATTTGGAAATATGGAAACAGGCTGCGCTGTGTGGGTCAAACTCACAATAGAGAAGAATTTCCAGTAGAGGAGTTTAGCGAGGCCTAGCATCAGTCACAATGCCCTACGTGTAATCCTGATGATTTAGAACAGGACTATCCTTGTGATTTAATAACTGGAATCCTAATTTACTATACTGTATCTCATTTAGAGAACTCTTTTTTCCCCCAAGATTTTATTTATTTATTTGACAGGCAGAGATCACAAGTAGGCAGAGAGGCAGGCAGAGAGAGGGAAGTGGAAGCAGGCTCCCCACTGAGCAGAGAGCCCAATGCAGGGCTCGATCCCAGGACCCTGAGATTATGACCTGAGCTGAACACAGAGGCTTAACCCACTGAACCACCCAGGTGCCCCTAGAGAACTCTTTTATAAACAGGGATATACTCGTTCAGTGGTACGAGAAAGGGTGTTTTGAGGAGCAGGAATTTGGCAATTGGTGATCTAGCATCATCTGGGGGCTGCGGGGGGAACACCATATTTTCATTCCTACAGAGAGGACTTCTGTGTGGTGAGGCAGGGAGGCTTTCTTAGATCTCTCTCTGGCCTGGATGAAATATCCCTAAAGACGATCTTCTTTTCCTCCAGTTGCAGGTGTGTCTAATGTGAGTCCTGATTGGTGTCTCCGATATTCAGAGAGTGGCGAGGGAGTGCTTTCATGGAGGACATGAACATTCTTACTACTCGCATGGAAAACCCCGTTGTAAATTCAATAACGTGGCAGTCTTATTTACCCACTTCAGTCCTCTGTGGGTTTGATTGTCATGAGTCAGCCTTTCTGAATCCAAAGATAGAGAGCCAACTCCGAGCTGTCATAAATCCCCATTGCGATGCCCCCCTCAGTGGGGTGCTGGGAGAGAGACATCCAGCCCCATTTTCTGTCTGTAACAGACTCTAATGGGATTTCTAAGCCTTCTCTCCTTGGCCTCCTTTTAGTGTTCATTTTACCAAGGCTTCGTGGGGGTGTTAAGCCATATCTAATTGGATGACATTTAATAGAATTTCTCTTGGATCCCCCAAACCCAAGAGTATAAAAAATGACCTCGCATTAGCCATGTAGGAAGACCGAAAGTGTAATGGAAAAACAACAACAACAACAAAAAGGATCTCATCTAAAATAGTAACCACCCTCACAAAATATCCACCAATAAACCTAGCAGGAAATGTGTGATTCGTAGATATTTAGGAAAACCCCTCAAAACTCTAAAACCTTACCAAAAGGCATAAAGGAATGCCTAGATAAGTGGAGAGACATACCATGTTTATATAATATTGTAAATATGTCAATTAATTCCAAATTAATCTATAAACTCAGTGCAATCCCAATAAAAACCCGAGGCGATTTTTATCAGCCTCAACACGCTGATTTGGGAGGGAAAATGGGCTGGAAACATCGGGAAAACCTCTGAAGAACAACAGAGAACTCTTTCTGCTAGACACAGAAATATAACGTTAAGCCATAGTAATTAAAACAGTGTGGTACTGATGCATAAACAGACAGCAACAGGACAACACACTGAGACTGGAAATAGACCTAGGAGTATATGGGGATTTAGTTTATGAGACAGAGAGCATCTCACAGTGGAGAAATACCACTTAAGAATAATGATGGGACAATTGCTATCTAATTAGAGAAAAATAGAGTTGAGCCACCACCAAACATATTACCGAAAAATGAAACCCACTGTATTAAGGAGGTCCATGTAAAAAAGGAAACCTGTAGTATTGTTGATAATGCCCAGCAAGCAAAGAATATGTAAAGACGCTCAAATGCACTAGGGGTCCGGAGTGAAAATTAAAAAATGACAATGAGGCACCGTTTAAAAAAAATCCCCCTTGGGAAAATGAACAGGCTTGATAATATCTTGGGTCAGCATGGATAAAGAGAGACAATGCTGCTGGGGGCACAGTGAATTAGAAGCTTCTTGGGAAGATCTGGGCAATGCGTCTGTCAAAATCACAAAAAGTTACATGTCCTTTGATGAAATCATTCCGCTTCTGGAACATATCCTGAGGAAACATGCAGAGTTATGTCCGAGAATATTCTTTGCGGCATTGTTTGTAATAGTAAAAAGCTGCATAATCATAAAAGGTCCATCAGGAAAAGAACATTTAAAAAAAATCTTATTTGTTTATTTGAGAGAGAGAGCACAAGCAGGGGGAGCAGCAGAGACAGAGGGAGAAGCAGATGTCCCGATGAGCAGGGAGCCCAATGTGGGGCTGGATCCCAGGACCCCTGGGACCATGACCTGAGCCAAAGGCAGACACTTAAGGACTGAGCCACCCAGGCATCCCGAGAAGAGTGGTTTAATACCAAAGAATGATGGCCTGTCCTGAGCATGGGATTTTTTTTTTTTTTTGAGATTTATTTGTTTGAGAGAGAGAGAGAGAATACAGGGGGAGGGGCAGAGGAAGAGAGAGAACGTGAAGCAGACTGCCCCTGCGCAGGGAGCCCGATGTGACTCAGAGCTCCACCTCACGACCCTGAGATCATGACCAGACACAAAATCAAGAGTCGTGCACTTAACTGACCGAGTCACCCAGGAGCCCCATGGAGCAGGGATTTTGCAGGCACGCCATAAAGCTTGGAAACAGACTTAAAGTACTTGTCATATCTGGCATGTGAAAATAATAACCCCCCCTTATATTCCAAGTTGGTGTTGTGCAGAGAGCGAAGAATGAGTTAGACCCAGATGTAGTGACAGGGAGAGAGTCCAAGGCACGGTGGAAAGGGAAAGAACTCAGACCTATTTATACAGCGGTTGTGCATATGTACATAAGTGTTTGTGTGATCGAGCAAGGCAGTAGGACAGACATGATTTGTCTGTCTGTGGTGCTGAACTCAGGATAGGGCAGTGGGAGTAAGAGCAGAGTGGGAAGCGGGGGCATTCCTGTTTTCTTTCTCTTTTCTTTTTTTATTGGACTTCTACAAAAGCTTGTTTTCACCTGTTACTTGTGTACTTAAAAGAATGTTCCAGAGTCTGTCTGTAGCACAGTGTGAGTCAACACTGGGACATGGCTACCTAATGGGGAATGTCTTTGGAGTGGCCAGCATAGGAGTGATTTTGGGAGTCTGAGGGGGTTCCCTGAGGTGGCCTTGGGGAGGCAGGGATTGAGGGAAAGACCAAGGAAATGAGATTCCTGGCCTCTCTCTGCTTCATCCAGAATGGCCTCGTTTTGTTTTCTTTAATCAGTTTGTCAAAGTGCTACATAAGATTTAGCATAAAGCTGAAGAGAGCTGCTGTTAAAAGCAATGCTCTGAAGGCCACTAACCCAGAACTGGAATGGCAGTGGCCTCACCTTGCTCCACTCTGAGCACTCCTGGGGGCTGCGGTTCATTTTTTGGCCTTTCATCTCAAGATGGAAGTCAATGGCCCTGGATTTACTCGGCGAGCCCCATGATGGTAAAGGGTCTGGGCACCAGGGGGGATGGTGGAAGAGGCCAGGTGTGGACAGAGGGCAAGAGGACTGACCTCAGTTATTGGAAGGGCTGTCAGGTGAATAGGTTGGTTCTCTATGGCTCTAGGAGCAGAATGAAAGCCATGGGTAAATGGAGATTTCAGGGTCCAAAGGTAGAATGGGCTGCCTTGAGAGGTAGAGAGCTCTCTGTTTCTGGAAGTATACAAGCAGAAACTACTTGGCCACAGTGTTTGTGGCAGAGATTCTGGCAACAGATGGCCATTCAACTAGAGGACCCGCAAGGTTAATTCTTTCCCAATACTGATTGAGCTCCTATGGTTCAGGCAATGTGTTGGGCACTGGATCTATGGGGACGATTGAGAGAGACAAGAACCCTCTTCCAATAAAAAAAGCAAACGAGACAACCAATAAGTGAATGTTTACATGTGAGATGTTGCTTCAAGGAATATAGTGATGTGATAGTGCCCACAAGGGGCATCATTTTTAGCTGGAGAGTCAGGGACGAGCGCTCTGAAGAGATAGCTTAGCCCTGCAGGATGGGAAGGAGCCGTTCACACAGAGATCTCCCTGGGCGGAGGGAACACACAGAACAGAGGAAGAGAAGCTGCCATGGGCTTGAAACAGGAGAACCCTGTGACTGGATTTAGGGCTTCAAAAGATCCCTCTGGCCACTATGGGAAGCAGTAGTGGACAGGACAAGGCGAGGCATGGAGGCCAGGTAGGAGGTCATTTTAGTCAGGTAGGAGAAAGATGATGTCACCTAGACTGACAGCCCCAGAGTTGGAAAAAAGCAGATGGATTTAGTTTTATCTTCCATGGTTTCATGTATCTGCTTCATTCAATCCACTGACCCCAGAAGTAGGTTGGCCTTGTAAAGTACTGCTTCCCAAACAATATATTAACATTTAGGGTTGGGCTAAAGGGTATTTAATCTCCTTATGTAGTAGGTGTCTTTGTGTATCTTGAAGTCTTACTTGGGAATATCCAAAGAGAAGGATGAACAAGGTCTTGTTGTGATATAAATTCTGGTAGAATTGCACAAATAGATCAACCAGACCACAGTGCAAAAGACCAGGATGAGGTCATGTCCTCCCATGGCCCACTGTCCCCTTGGCTCTGCTGCACAGGTGGGCCAGGCCAAGAGCAGGGCTTCAGAAGTTAGGCACCAGGAGATAGTAACTGGTGAGGACATTTATCAGCTGGAAAGGCTTGGGTGAATTAAGCCCCTCTGGGCTTCAGTTTCCTCATCTATAACATGGGATTGTTGGATTACATGGAATAATCCCCATAATTTGCTAAGCACAGATACCTGGTTTTCAATAAAGTGGTCCATAAATGACAAATACTACCACCTCACCTTCTCTTCACAGCCAAGCTTTTTGGAAGAATTATCTTCCAACTATCTTTGCTTCAGTATGTCTTCTGCTTTCTCTGTGCCCCCAATGTTACATTCCCTAATTTCATACACACTCCCCTTCCCTCAGCCCCTACTGCCAAACCCATTAGATGCTATTGTCTTTTCGTGCTTGAATTTTGCCCCCTTTAGCACTGTTGAACACATACTGGTTTCTTAAAACCCTTTCACCATTGGGTCATTCCATGACATCATTCTCTGCTGGAAGGTTTTAACATGGAGGGTACCATGATCAGATTTCCATTTTAGAAAAATTACTCAAAGTCACATAACAGCACTGTCACGGCCCCCAGCACATAAGAATGAATGCATGGAGTTAAGTGTTGGCCAATATTGCTCAGGGTTGTCATGATTTGCAATGTCCCATAGCGTTCTGTGCAAACCTCTGTGACCTCTCTTATCACACTGTGTTGTCACCTTTGGTTTTGTTGTTTGCCGTCTCCAAGAGAGAAAGCAGATACCTACTATTCCCATTTACTTCTGGGACTTTTCTTTAGGCATGGCCACGTGACTTCCTCTAGAGAGTGAGTTCTTTTTTTTTTTAATCATTTTTTTTTAATTTATTTTCAGCATAACAGTATTCATTGTTTTTGTACCACACCCAGTGCTCCATGCAGTCCGTGCCCTCTCTAATACCCACCACCTGGTTCCCCCAACCTCCCACCCCCCCACCTCTTCAAACCCTTCAGATTGTTTTTCAGAGTCCATAGTCTAGAGAGTGAGTTCTGAGCAGAAGCAGTCAATGTCACTTACAGGAGGAAAGCAATGACTTGCCGTTGCTCAAGCCTTCAGGGCTTTCTTCCCTTGCATGGTGAATGTGAAATCACAGGTTGATACAAAGATGCAGTGTGCAGCCAGGACATCGAGGACAGTAGTGTTGGAGCATCCTTGGATCTGTAGCAGACTTGAGATGACTGATAAATCAATCTTTGTTGTTTTAAGACTTTGAGATTTAGTGGGTTGTCTGTAGTAGCAGGAAAGCCTAGACTAACATGAATAAAACAGAACTCTATCCCTAGAGCTTAATGCCATGTTCAGCACATATAGGACCTTAATAAATAGAGGTGAAAAGCATCAATGAATAAATAGGGAACAGAAGGAAAAAACCCAAGAAGGCAACTCCTTAGGCTTGTGTATTGGAGTCCTTGGCTGGTTGGTTCAGTAGTTAAACAACCCTTTACCTTTCTGTAGCATTCATGAAAGGCTTTCATACCAATTACTTGTGTGTTCTACACAGCATTCTTGGAGCCAGATACCTAGCGGGGACCAAGTCTCAGTAGCATGAAGTGGTGGCAGAGTTAGAACTAAGCTCCTGGTCTCTTAATTCCTGGGCCAGGACTTTGTTCATTGTTCCTAATACCTAGAAATGAGGCCGAACTTGTGGACTATAGCTGTATAGGCTGCCACCAATCACTGGGGGTCCTGGACATAGCGTGTCTGTCTCTATGCCACGTCAGCCCAAGACTTGGCAAGAGAGGCCAGAGCACGTGTCCTAATAATGGACACACTGGGATTCATGCCCAAAGGATGTCAATATACACACACACGCACGCACACACACACGCATACACTCTGTCTCTCTCGCATTTGTTTACACATAAATTCCAACTTTCGGTGTGTCCCCACACGTGCACACTCCCATGTGCACCTGCATACATGCACATACATATTCGTACCCACATACTGATACACACTTAAAAACTCTCACTTATTCACATGTAATTGTGTGTCCATACATTCACATGCATGTGCATACACACACATACAAGTGTGCTCACCCAAATGCTGACATATACCGAAATACGTGCTCATCTACTCACAAGCCCCTGTATATAATTACAGAACTGAACATAAGAACTTCCTGTACATTCACTTTTAAGTACTTTTATGTATTCTTGCAATTATGTGTGCATACAGAAACATGCAACCCACACTTATTACTTGTACACTTACAACCACAGGAGCAGACATACCTATGTTCATACTGTACTTGGTCATACACATGTCTCGTTGAGGTTACCTATTTCAGTATCTTTAAGCCAGCACGCACTATGCCCATGCCTAGGTCCATTCACATTCGCACGAGTGCATAGTCCCACAGTTTACACCTGTGTAAGTACTACACAGACACATAGATTCTGCAGTCTAAGCACTTAAGGCACACTTCCATATGTCCTGACAAGCTGGATGGATCCCCCTGGGTTCCAGCTCCAGATCTTTCTCTTATAGCCTGCCAAGGGAGCTGCTCTAGTTCAGGCCCCCCTTCCTTCTTCTCTCTTTTCCATTCCTGTTCCAACCCTGCACTCATTTTCTGCCTCGCCTCAATGAAAGTCCCTGGAAAGGTCAGATGAAGGTCTGGCAGCTTCAGCGTGCCCCTCGTCAGGAATGGGTAGAGATCCCCGTGGCTTTTCTGGCTGCCTCTCTCTGCTCTCAGGTCTGTTAGCTCTGGTGAATAAAGCCAGGCCCTGGGAAGCAGACAGTTGGGCCTGGGGACTCCAGCTGTTTATAGAGCTGCTCTGCACTCCTGCTGCTCTGGGAGAACAAACACAGCCTGGAAAGTTTCTGCCACTGGGACTCTGTCCATATTGCCATGGGCCCAGGAGGCACCACCAGCTTTTTGTGTGGTTGGCAAGACCAGGTCCTGGGCTGGGAGTCTATTCAGTGAAGTTCTCCTTCATCCCTGATTTCCTTATGATGAAAGGAAACAAGCAAGGCCTGGGGAATTCCAAACATCCAGGAATGATATATTTATATTTGGCTCAGGAGAAGATGGGCTTTGGGGGGAGATCAGATCCGAGTTCAAATCCTACCTCTGCCACTGATCAGCTGTGTGACTTTATGCAAGTAACTTAACCTTTCTGAGCCTCTGCTTGCTTATCTGTAAAATGGAGATAATATGTCATGCTTCATGGAGGTTGTCATGAGCTCTGAATGAGATGACATAGGCAGGAGTGCTCTGCTCACTGCCTGGCCCGCAGTAGCATTTAAAGTGTGGTTGTGGCTCCTGTCTTGCTCTCCAAGCATATTCGGAGTGACAAGGAAAGAGGCTCGAATGGGAAAATGGTCCAAACGGTTTGGTCGGTGGGATCTAGGTGAGAAAGAAGGTGAGTGGGGGAAGGGAAGCCTTGGCCGTACAAACAGCATTTGACCTGGATTTCTGTCACACTTGTACCATGGTTTGTGACCTTGTTCAAGCGATGTCCCCACTCCGGTGGTCAGATTCCTTCTCTGTAAAATGAAGGACTGCCTTCGACAATTTCTTAAGGTTTTTTTTTCTAGTTCTGAGATACTAGGTTATGTTCTTTGGAAATTATCTGCAAAGTAAATGAAATGCATATAGATAACTAAGGACTCAGTGGGGAGGAAAATGATAGTTATCGTGGAATGTACGAGCTGAACATGGTTAACTCCTATTCTGGATTAACATTATTAAGAAGGAGAAAACTATGTCACCAGTGGACCACTCCCAAGGAGGCAGGTCATTGCCAAGTCCTCATTCTTTGTCTGTGGATTTGGTTTCTCCCCCGCAGGGGGCCATGTTCCCCCGGGCTTCCCTTGTGGGCCAGCTCCAGTTTTAGTGTGCATGATTTTCCCCTGAGGTGTGCTGAGCCTGGCAGGAGGTGAGGTTGGATTTCCACATTTGTGATGCTTAGGTGGTTGCTTAAGCCTGCTGTGCAGCTCTGTGGTTCCTTGATTTCCTGAGTCTTTGCACTTTGATGTGACTCAGTGTGGTGCACAGGGAACACCTTCTATGGGTCAGGAGAACTGGGTCTTTAGCCCCGGCTGGTGTGTCCATATGTGCTTCCTCAGCTGCACACTGGGCGACAGAGTGTCGACCATGTCTACTGCGTCGAAGACCAAGGAGTTAGTGCAGGCATCAGATGAGAGAGTGGGTGTAGAATGTGTTGAAAATTGCAAGTGCTATTTAATAATTATGGCTGATATTCACTATGCTTGTACTTTGCGTCAAGCACTGTGCATGGCATTCTCTATGCTTTGTTTCCTAATCCTTACAACAGGTCATAAGGGGGAGGCTACTGGTACCCCACTCTACAGATGAGGAGGCTGACTCAGGCTACCCTGTCCAGGGTCATGGGGCTGAACCTCAAGTTTTGTCTGGCCATGGAAGATTGTGTCTTAACTGCTATGCTGTCTCTAGAGAGAGCAAAAGGCACCAGGACTGAAGTCTGGAAAGGTAGACAGGAGACATGGGGGAGGGGAAATGGTGGGTCAAGGTCCTACGCTGATCAGTGATAGCTTTGGGGGCTCCGTTGTCATCATTATCAACGTTATCATGGGAAACATTAAGAGCACTGACAAAAAGCATTTACTGTGATAAAAACTTTCTTGCACATAATTTCTACCCATGATACCTTGATGAAGTCAGTATGTTAGTCACCACTGGGATTTTACGAGGCTTAAAGACATGAAGCAAGTCAGCTCCTCATACGCAGTGAGTGAGGTCGGGTCTGTGTGATGCCAGAGCCAGGCTTGTAACCCCACACAAGATAAGGGCAAAACTGCTGTTCTTTTAGGAGGAAACTGTGTCTAGGAAATCGATCTCTGTGCAGCCATTGTTGGGAAACAAGTTGGAGAGCACGTGTGTATACCCGTCCTCCAAGAACAAAGTTCTTTACAGAGCTGGGAGATCCCTGACTTGATCTGATGACTACTTACCATTCCAGAAGAAGAATGGAAGTGTCAACACTCACCACACAGAGCATATGAATAATGTGCTTCTGATTTGGGAGCGATAAGAAGAAAAGCATTAGGAACTCTCAAGACATCCATTTGAAGTGTAGGAAAACTTGGCTTTTTGACCTGGATACCAATGAAAGGCAGCCATGTTTGTTCCTAGTCAATAGGTGGGATCATCTCCGTTTGGAGATAATAGGCCTATTAAATTTTAGGGAGTTTGATCAGTTGTCCTTTGGATGCAGTCAGGGTCGACTTGACCCTATCAAGACAAAGACCCTATCTTTGCAAAAGGACAGATTTTGGACCATTTGCCCCATGACCTAGAGAGCTCAGTGATTTTTGCCAGTCTGGGATTGAAAGATTAGATCTAATCTCCATAAACATTTAGGACCAAATAATTGTGTGAATCAACAGACCCTACTTGATGTTTGGTTTATTTATCTTAAAAAGTCACCGAGCACATGTTATTAAATGTGCTGCTGAGGTTGCCACAGGAAATGAGACAAGATTGCACCCCAGCACTAAGTTACATGGTAGCGAGAGCAGGGATGAAAAAGCAGACCTTTAACTGTGTTCCATGTTACTTACCGAGCGGTAAGTGCTACTGCGGACACTGAAAATGTGTCACGAGAATGGGTGGAAAGAACTCATTAGCCTTGGGTCAAGAATGCAGGTGAGCTCACACATGTACACAGGTGTGAAAGTATGCCAGCTGCTTCTGCAGGTAATTCCAGCATAGACTTAGAGGAGAATAGGAAGGAGTCAGTAGGGGAAGGAGGGCTGGTGTGGTGCTCTAGGCAGAGTCCTCCATGGCATCAGCACAGAGACATGCCTGTCTGGAGAACTCTAGGCCTTTCCATTATCCAGAAGAGGATGTGAGAGAGAGAAAAAGTGAGGCAGGGCAGAATCACCGAGGGTCTTCTAAGATTTGCAAAGGAATTGGGGCTTAATGAAAGTGACGGGGAGACACCAGGGAGGCACTGAACAGGACAATGGTGTGGTTGGATCCGTATTTCAGGAAGACCAATGTGTGAGAAAGAGGGCTCGGAGTGGGGCCGGATGAGATTTAAGACTCTTTTGCAGTAATGTGAGCAAGTCCTATGGAAGCCTGAACTTGACTAGGGGTAGTGGGATGTCCAGAAGTGGGTGGATGCCCAGAAATGGACTTCCTGGCAGTAACATCTGTCTTGGTGACAGCAACAAGGACTTGGTGATTGGCTGCCCGCTCTCACTTGGCTCATAAAGCGATGACTTTAGGCAGCTCTAATTAGTTTCTCACAAGTGCGATCACTCCTTTCAAAACCAGTACAATTGATTTTTTGTTGTTCCTTTGTTTTCAAGGATTGGGAAAAAATTTTAAAGTAGTAACGTATTTATAATCACAAATGCAATATTTGCTCCTTGCAGAAACTCAAAAAATAGGGAAAGAATGAAAGAAGAAAATTAAAAATTATCTGTAAGTCTGCAGTCCAGGGAGAATTGCTATTAATGTTTTCGTATTTTTCCCTTCTGGTCTTTTTTTCCAGTATAGTGATTTATTTTAAACTTTTTACAATGAGAATGTTGAAATACACACAAAAGCATAGAGAGGACTCGAATCAACCCAATAGACCCACTGAGGCTTCTAGAAGCAGTCTTCTGCTCTTGCATAGTTGAATTATAAACTTACAAGTAGCTTTTTACATTTTCTTTTTTCCATTTTTAAAAAAAGATTTTATTAATTTATTTGTCAGAGAGAGAGAGAGAGAGAGAGAGCATAAGCAAAGGGAGCAGCAGGCAGAGGGAGAAGCAGACTCCCCGCTGAGCAGGGAGGCTGATGTGAGACTCCATCCCAGGACCCTGAGATCATGACCTGAGCCGAAGGCAGACATTTAACCGACTGAGCCACCCAGCATCCCAACATTTTCTTTTCATATAAAACTTCAGCCTGTTGCCTTAATTTTATGTCTGTGGTCCTGCGTGTTTGGCGTGCACTAGCCCTGCTGGCTCTTTGGCCGTTTGCAGATGGATGTCTTCACCCAGAACACTGAATAAGACAGTAACAATACCCAAGTCGCACAGTACGCACTGGAGATCTGAAAAAAATACCAGATTCCCTATCTGCTCAGGGGAGCCCAGTGCAGAGGGGACATACTTCTGGGAGTGAGATGTCCCCAGCAGGAAATAGCAGCCTATATTTTGACTCACTCACCATAGTTGTCTCTGCAATGGAACCGAAGCTGTTGATGAAAATGTTGCAGCTCACGTTCACTGGGGGACCTGCCAATCAAGAGAGATTTCCTGCTTAGCTCCACGGTCAGGAAGAAACCCACAGGACAGGATCCTTCTTGGAACACTGACTTCAAGGATGGCTCCCTCTTGGTGGAGGAGACCCTTGCTTGCCCTCCACCCCACCCCTGAGCAGCAGGGGACTTCCAGCCACATGACTGTGCCAGATTCCCTGGTCCCCAAGTGAGCACCAGGTACAGAACACCAGAGGCTGAGCTAGGATGTACTTTCATCAACATAGGATGATTCATCGTCCTGCCATATGGCTGAAATCCCTTCCCCAAACCCCATCGGCTGCCTTCTAATTTGTGGCTGAAATGTATTTACGGCTCCAGCATTTGGAGGCCATCTTGGGAATCGCAAGGAACAGCAAGTTCCTTGCCTTGAACTTATGAACCAAGAAAGATTGCCTGAAAGGGCATGGATGGGGATTACCAGCTGAGGAATCCAGAGGGAACCTCAAGGGAAGTCTGTAAGTCTTTATTAAATACTTTCCAGGCAAGCTATTTGAATTCTACTGCAAAAGGTAGGAAAGACATGGAGGCATATTTGCTCTTTGGGATCTCATTGTTAGGGGACCTCTGTCCAGTTGAAACCCAATCTCTTCATTTTATACTATTAATTGTAGCAGTTACCTACTACTGAGCATTACAGGGTTTGCTGCTGTCCTGAGAGTGTTACCGATACTATCTCATATCCCCTCCACAACTCCAGAAGAAGATACAGTTATTACCTCCATTTTGTCAATGAGCAAACAAAGGCTCCGAGAGATTATTTGCTCATGACCACACAGCTAGTAAGAGGTTGAGCCAGAGTTAGAGTTCAGATTTCTCTAATTCCAAAGCTAATGACTGGCTGTACTTGGAAGAAAGAGATTCGGAGAGAGGAAGGGACATGCTCAAGGTCACAGAGTGGCAGAATGCGGGATTTTAAGCACTGGGCTTCCCCATGAGCTAACAAAGGGTCCAATATAAAATAACCAGAGAGGGCTGGGGTGCCTGGGTGGCTCAGTGCATTAAGCCTCTCCCTTTGGCTCAGGTCATGATCTCAGGTCCTGGGATCGAGCCCAGCATCTGGCTCTCTGCTCAGCAGGGAGCCTGCTTCCCCCTCTCTCCCTCTCTGCCTGCCTACTTGTGATCTCTGTCTGTCAAATAAATAAATAAAATCTTTAAAAAAAAAGTAACCAGGGACGCCTGGGTGGCTCAGTGGGTTAAAGTCTCTGCCTTCGGCTCAGGTCATGATCTCAGGGTCCTGGGATCAAGCCCCATGTTGGGCTCTCTGCTCAGCAGGGAGTCTGCTTCCTCCTCTCTCTGCCTGCCTCTCTGCCTACGTGTGATCTTTCTCAGTCAAATAAATAAATAAAATCTTAAAAAAAAAAAAAAAGTAACCAGAGAGGGGTGTGAGACTATGGGTAAGATTGTTATGAACAGTAGGAGCCTAGGTCTAAGAGAGGTTCTGGAGAGCAAGGCATAAGGAAAGATCTTCTGAAGGTAATAAACCTTGAGCTGACCTTGAAGGTGGGTAAGACTTGGATAATAGCTCATAATCCTTCACAAGGAGATTGCGATATGCAATCTGTGAAATTTTTCAGGCCTGCTTTCTTGTTGATCCTCATGAGGTCCTGAGGGGGCCAAGACGAAATCACTATCTCTGCTGCGGAGCTGAGAGTTTTAATAACTTAACTTAGGCTTATTTAGCCAGCAGGTGGTGGAGTTAGGACTCACACCCAAGTTTTCTGATTGTGGAGAGAAGGAAGCAGATGTCTTTGTGTTCTCTGTGATCCACTCCTCTCTGCCCCTCTTTAAAGAGCAGCCCAAACATTTTACCCAAACTCAGTCAAAGTTTCCTTCTTTTTAGAAATCTTGGTGTGTAGGAAGGGTCTTGTGGTGGGAATCCAGGCTTTCCCTCCAAGGGAGTGCCAGGCTCCATGGGTTTTCGACACAGCTCCGATATTCATGGGCAGTCCGATTCAGGCATGCCCCTTCCCATTTCTAGGTCACAACTTCCCCATCAGTCTGGGAGACTAGCTCTGGATCTAGGTAGACACTCTGAGCTCCTTTGGTTTGCAATTCCCTTATGGAAGCCATCCATGTGAACTACAAGGTTACAGGATTTGGGGACTGAAGGATTTCTTAAGGGTCACCTCATCAATTTCTTCCCAAACTGCTGTAGAATCACTGGGGAACTATCTATCTATCTATCTATCTACTTATTTTAAAGATTTTATTTATTTATTTGACAGAGATCACAAGTAGACAGAGACGCAGGCAGAGAGAGAGAGGCGGGGAAACAGGCTCCCTGCCGAGCAGAGAGGGGCTCGATCCCAGGACCCTGAGATCATGACCTGAGCCAAAGGCAGAGGCCTAACCCACTGAGCCACCCAGGCAACCCTGGGTAACCATTTAAACTGCAGATTCCTTAGCCCGATCCCAGACCCAGTGAACCTGAATCATGGGAGCTTAGCCCAGAATGTATTATTTAACAAGCGACAGGGGTGATTCTCATGCACAGCCAAGTTTAGGGACCACTGCTAGAGTGGCACGAGCAGCCTGCTCAAGCCTGAGTGCTTGAGCACCTCCGACAGCGGGGAACTCATTTCCTAGTCCGCAGCTCTTTCCATAGCTGGTTATTTCTGTTCTGCTAAAAAATTTCCCTTATGCTGAGTGGAAATCTGCCTCCTCGTCACTTCCACCTAAACAAAGACCCATTAAAAAAAATCCCCCCCCACCTCATTTAGACTCAGACCCAGGCTTTTCTTTTCATTTGGTCTCATACCATTAAGATGCCCCAAAGAGTTACTGCCCGTGCCTCGAAATGACGCACTCAGAGTTCCCACCCAGGCCCTGCAAGTGTCTGCTGCTGTGACTCCCATATAAATTAGATCCTGATTTATGTGTGTGAGAGGACGCCAGAGAAAGGGACCCCATGGGGAGGTGCGGTTCATTGATATAAATCTGAAATTAAATTATCCTCAAGAAAATTACAATCTGGCTGCCTTTGGCAGCAGGATAATGTATATATTTCATTAAATATTAAAGTTTAATTTTGCTTTTGTGTATGTGTTGGTATTAGGCTGGGTCCCTGATCCTGGGAGCCATTATCCTACACAAAGTCTTAAGAAAGATACAGACTATCAGTGCTAGAAGGGCCTACGTCCTACTGGATTGTTTTATAGATGCAGAAACAGAGGCCCAGGTATGTCAAGGGATGGCCTTTGGGTTGCACTGTCCGTTCAGCTGTGCGAGGACTGAACTCCAGTTTTTGCGCACGTTCCTTCCGTGTTCTGATTTGTATTGCCACTGTGCTCTGCAGACTGAGGCTGCTGTTCCTACCACTCCGTCTGCAGGAGAGTCAAGAGCAGGCAAGTTTTCTGGGGCTTGAAGGGAACTGCTGAGTGATTAATCACTCCGTGGAGTTTTCAGACAACGTAGGCCTCTTCCTCTGTGTTAGGGTCACAGGGCCTTATCTACACGGCCTTTTTGGGAGCTCTATGGTTTGTATGGGGCTTTTGGAAATCCTATTTGTGCTTTGAGTGGAAGTGTGAAGGGACCAGAGGACTCAGGGGCAGGAGAACCCTCATGCCAACATTTCAGCTCTTACCATGAGGGAGAACAGAGAAACCTTGCTTCCCATTTCCCGGGCAGTGAGGTCGGGTAGGGGCTGTAGAGGGTGTTCCAGAAAGATGTACCTTGCTCAGAGCCTGACTTGGAGGGCACCAAAGTGGGTAGAGATGCTGGGTTTGGGAAAAGTCTAAGACATTATCTAGTCCTGTAGATTTGGGGCCCAGATGTTCAAAGTAAGTCTCTCAGACTGGGGAGGAGAAGGGCCCTGATTCAATAATTTTATAGTCTGGGTGCAAGTTTATATCTTAAAACTGTCCACTGCTAAGCAAGTCAGTAAGTAAATAAATGAACGATTAAATAAATCAACAAATCAGTAGCATTAGACAAAGAAGTGAATGTAGTTAACTGAGTGAAAATCCCTAGTCTTGATGGAATCCCTTGGGAAAGTCACTTAACTGTTCTAAGCCTTAGCATAGATTTTGGTTCATTCGTTCATTCATTCCATGTTGAAAGGTTTATTGAGGGCCATCTATGTGCCAAGTGCAGTGCTGTGCATAAAGGATGACGAATACATGAGCCCTGGATGCGTACGCACACAATCGAGTTCCACTCTCCTTTCTCAGGAGAGCTGGACTGCGGCACTCAGATGGAGTTCCGAGAGAGCCCACCAGGGGGCGAGGTGGGCCGGAATTTCGGAAAATTGCCAGCAGTGCCGGAGGTAACCTGGCCGTCAGGTCTTGAATGTGTTCGATTTGGCCAATGGTGTTTCTAAAAGATATCATTTAGCTGCCAACTTGGAAGATTTCACAGAAAACCCCAGACTCAAGTCTTATCTCGGAAGGCGTGCTGCCGCGGGGCCTGCATTCCTACCTGGCAGCTACCTTAGGACCTGACAGGTGGCTGCCCTTGGCTGAGCCTATGTTTTCTGGTTTTCCCTTATCCCCATCCTGCATCACTCAGGTGTCCTACCTGATCCTTCTGGGTGTCTGAGATTGTGACCCTGGTGAAGGGCTGGGGTCCAGACACTATGGCAGCAACCTTGGTCCTTACCTGTCCTTGAGGGAACCAGGGTAATGCTAAGGATGCTGGAAGATAGGGCCTCAGGAGAAGGGACTAGGGGAGCCTGGAGGTAAATAGGAGTGGGAGGTGGGCCCCCAAGAATCAACCCCATTGCATCTCACAGACCACTCTTCATTTGCAGAGCACTCTGAGAAGGGTACTTAGGGAACGGGGGAGCAAGGTAAGCAAATATTAGGAAGCTGTTACCAGCTGTCACATCCCTTATTTGGTCTTGGACTTGAGCCAAAAGGAACAGTGAGGAAGGGCATCTGGAAGCAAGAATTGATTTGGAGGCTAGCAGTCCTCGTAGTCTTGGGAGGCTAGGCTAGTCCTTGAAATCAGATTTCTGCAGGGGTCCTGGGGGGAAGGTCAGAGTATGCAGGGTCCCAGGAGCATCCCAAGACCACACCTGCAGAACTCTGTTCTGCTTGAGATCACTGCAACTTCTGGGGCATCCATGGACAAAGGGGACCCATCTCCTCTAGTAACAGACATCGGGATCTTGTAGGACTCTGAGCTGGAAGAAGCTTTTCAGATCACTCCGGTGAGGATTTGTAAATTGGTCACCCACAGGGCGTATCTGGCTCACAAACGTGTTTTGTTTAAATTTATATGTTTTTGGCATCAGGAAATTTTGCATAAATCTTGATTTCTGGCTCTTCTTAGAATACCGGATGATCTGGAAATGTGGGGCCATGATTCCTGCAGGGTAACTGTGGTCTGGGGCTAAGGAGAGGCTGTCCCCTTTCAGGGGGTCCGCACCTCTATTTCTCCACAGTCCCTACAACCCCCTTTGGCCTTACTTTTGGCTCACCCCACTCAGTAAAGTGACCTGCCTAATCTGTGTAGCCATTTGAAATCGTGACTCTGAGAATAGAACGTTTCAAAATTATATATTAATCCCTGGGAACTTCCAGCAGATGAATTTTTGTTGGAAGTTTCTTCTCTAAAACAAATAAAAGTAGGACGGCTTGGTGGAGAAGCGAGGGTGAGTTTGCTCCTTATTCCCTCGACTCCCTTTTCGGGCACATAGTGGAAGGCTGAGAGCTCCATGAAGCATAGTTTAAAGCCCACAGGTACAGCCCACTCAATCCCCGCAGAGATGAGGAACTGAAGCCCAGAACAGGGAAGTGACTTATCAAAGTTCAGAGCGTACGTTTGAGCCTGAAGCAAAATGTGGACCTGTTTCCCCACATTCCATGTTTGTCTATCTGTCCATTATGCCAGAGGGAGTCAGTAGGTTTTAAGACTTTTTTTTTTTTTTTTGACAGAGATCATAAGTAGGCAGAGAGGCAGGCAGAGAGAGAGAGGAAGCAGGCTCCCTGCTGAGCAGAGAGCCCGATGTGGGGGCTCGATCCCAGGACCCTGAAATCATGACCTGAGCGGAAGGCAGAGGCCTAACCCACTGAGCCACCCAGGCGCCCCCCGCCAGTAGGTTTTTTTTTGTGTTTTTTTTTTGTTTTTTTTTAAAGATTTTACCTATTTACTTGACAGAGATCACAAGCAGGCAGAGAGAGAGAGGGGGAGGGAAGCAGGCTCCCTGCTGAGCAGAGAGGCCGACGCAGGGCTCAATCCCAGGACCCTGAGATCATGACCTGAGTCGAAGGCAGAGGCCCTAACCCACTGAGCCACCCAGGAGCCCCCCGCCAGTAGGTTTTAATTCACCTACTGACTCGTGGCAACCAGAGGTACTGCTGAGGGCAATTCTCTGAAAATTTGTTTGGACTTGGTGGGGAAGAGACAGAACTGACTAGCAATGTCTGCATCTGTGGGAGGGAAGAGTCACGGGATTCATCGCAGGAGTTTACCATCTGCATACAATACCACACTGCCTGCTTCTGTAATCTAGGAAAGCAGATCCCGGAGGATCTGGAAGGCAAGTTTTCTCTACCTTTAAAGTTGGGCCTGATCCTGGCATCATATCCAGAGGTTCTCCCCATTAGCTTATCCAGGAAATCCGAGGGTGACATAGGCTTGGGCGCGGAGCGGGCAGCTTCAGCCTCCTTGGACGCAGCAAGGCTAAGAAAGGAGAAAGGAAAGCAGAGGGTTAATGATGACCCTGAGCTCACAGACCAGCCTCCCCCGCACCCAAGAACCACCAAGAGTGTTCTCAGCCTGAGAAATAGCAGTGTGTGTCCTTAATGAGGAAAGACCAGGTTCAGCTGTTTACTTGGCCAGCTGTCGGCCAACACAGGACCCTGGCAGGCGGCTGTGGGTCTGAGGCTGCCAAGAAGCCTCTGCCTCCTCAGGCTTCGTCTCTGGGATTTTGTGCAATCACACTCGGCTGCTGGGCCTCCCTGGGGAGGAGGTTGAAGGGTTAGCTTCCCAGGAGGCCCTGCACTCTCACGGGTCTGGGGGAAAACTCATCCAGAGACTCTCAGAGATCTCATAGTCTAGCCTTTCCCCGAAGCTGCTCTTCAGAATCAGCCACTAATTAAAAAAAAAAAAAAGTTTGCCCGAGTCAAATACATTCAGGAACAGAAATTTAATCAGGCATCTTTACCTCGAGTCTTCTCAGAAGGTTTTTTTTTTTTTTTAAAGATTTTATTTATTTATTTGACAGCCAGAGATCACAAGTAGGTAGAGAGGCAGACAGAGAGAGAGGGGGAGGCAGGCTCCCTGCTGAGCAGAGAGCCCGATGTGGGGCTTGATCCCAGGACCCTGGGATCGCGACCCGAGCTGAAGGCAGAGGCTTTAACCCACTGAGCCACCCAGGCGCCCCTTCTCAGAAGCTTTAACAAGCTTGGAGGCCTATACTTAGGGGACCACAGTCTCACAAAACATACGCTTTTGAAAACGCTCAGTTGGGAACGTTGAAGCACAGTTAGCGGAAGACGCGGAGGGACGTCCCCGAGTAAACCAGCCTGCCTCTGTGCGTCCAGACCGGGGGATCTGAGAGTGGACTGAGGGGGTGCTCCACACCGTCTCTGTCACCAGCCCCCAGTGACAAAGCGGTTTCAGGTCCTCACTCATGCCGTAGTGTGAATTACTGATGTCTATGAACAGTGGCTGTCCCCCTGCCATGCTCTCAGAGATGCGCAGATCCCCAAGAAGGGTCAAGATTGGAAGCTAAAAGGTTCGAGAACAGTCGTTTGCATTGCTTTGGGCCAGAGAGCTTTCCTAGTCCTGAAATGATAGCAGGAGATAGCTGGGAGCAGGTGCAGCTGTAGTGTGCGGCGCTGTAGGGGCTGGTACGCTGCGGGACGGCCATGTGTAGGGGGATGAGTGTGTGCACGCACGTGTCTGTGTGTGTGTTGCATAAGATGGGAGCTTCTGTCACCTAGCCAAGTAGGATATTGTGTTCCCCAAAGATCCGCACTCAACCACTCTTGTTTTTCACCTTTGCTTGTTTCTGATCTCACAGTTGTAATGGTTTAAGTGATCACCTCTAAGGGATGACTCTCAAGTCTGTCTCCTCCTGGCTGCCGCAGAAGCCCCCTTTATTCATTTGAAAACGTGCCCGTGCCTCAAATTCATCTCACGAACGGGATGCCCCAGCTTCCTCTCTGAACTTGCTCCTGCAGATCCCACTTCCCCAGACAGCGCCAGAGTTTGGCCACTGTCTAGGTCTACAAGCTCCAGAGCCATCTTGTCTCCTCATCCCCCTTTCCTGTCACATCCCTCGCTCACCAGGCACTGGACCATGCTACCCGGTAATATAGTTGTGTTTGTGTTTGAAGACCAGGAATTATGGTGTTTTTATTTATTGTTTACTTGTTCTTTCAATCCCCTGCTGTGTCTACTACGGTGTCTCAGGCATCATTGATACTCAGTGACTGCACAGTGAATGAATGAATGAATACGATGCTACTTGAATTAATCAAATATTCTGGTTAGTAGGGTATTCATAAATATTCATGTATGGATTAACAATTTTTAAAGTAATTAGACTATTATTTCCAGTAATGAAGAATACCGAAAGTGATCTGGTATTCCTGTGCAGGTCCAGAAGGCACTTCAGGATTATTAAACACTCATGTTACCTAACCTGAAGATCCCTTATCCACATACTCAGGAGCTCGTTATGATTGTCAAGATGAGGGACAATGCATTTTACTGTTTGTGTGTGTGTGTGTGTGTGTGTGTATGTGTGTGTGTGTGTGTGAGAGAGAGAGAGTCTGGATGTTTGTGAGAGGGTGTGATGTGGACAGGTTTCTAGGTGTAATATGTACAAGTGAGTGGATGGGTACGGATGTGTGTGAGGACTGGGATGTGATGGGGTGTTTGTGGAGATGCGATGGATTGTGTGACACAGATACGTATGTGCAAACATGTGAATACCTCTGTTCATGTGAAAGTGTGTTGTTACGTGTGGCATCTGTGTGTGTACATGTGGGGTAGATGTACGTGTTGGGTATAGGGTGTGAGTGTGTGGAAGGCTTGTGCGGATGTGTGGATGTGGTATGCGCATTACCTGTATGTGCTTCTGAAATGTACCGTGAAATGTAATGTAAGATAGCACAAAAACAGTGAGAACAGATGACTGGAATTTATCCTGTCTCACTTACTTATAAGCTGTGTGACCTTGGGGAAGTTACTCAACCTCTCTGAACTTGAGTTGTCCCATAGGTCACATTGGTTTTACATGAGTGGTAACTGAGGTAGCACAGCTGAAAAACAACCAAGGACAGTTCTTGGGACATAGCGGGCACTCGGCATATTGTCTTGCTCTTGCCTTGCTCTGTGGTGTGTACATGTGTACGTGTGTGCATGTGTGTGTGCATGTCTGCGTGTGTGTTTGAAGCACTTCAGAGCGCGTCTGGGGGCATCTTCTGGTCTCACTGCTGCTTTCTGCGGCACCACTGGCCCTGCGTGACTGGGAGATCTCTCCAGATGCCTGCTGTGGGCCTAAGTTACTACCACAGTCCCAGCCTTTTCCCCCTTCAACACCAGACTCATGGCTGCTCTGTGGCTCTGGTGTGAGCCAAAGGGACCACAGGCATCCAACTGGTGATTTACGACAATTCTGCTGCTATAATTCACTTCTAGAGCCTTTCTAGGAGTGGTGGTTATGAAGCTTTCATAAGCTCCTGTTCTCTCTCCAGCCCCTCCTCTCAGATAATAAGATTTGGGAACATGGACCTCCCTCCCAGCAGCTAGGAGAGCACCAGCCATTTCTTGGCCCTTAGGCCTCTTTCATAAGCCTGAATCCTATTATGCCATACTGGGAGAGAATGAATTCGCCCCAAATTGCCCCCTACCATTTGCTATTAGCAAAATGTGCCATTTAATACCAGAATCCTCCCCCAAGCCGAGGATTCCTCTGGTCACCCAGCTCTCAAGTCTGCAGCATTTGCGGTTCAGTTACCTGGCCACTGACTCCCTATAAGCTCTGGCACAGGTAGCTGAATCGAGGCCATGGAGACTCTGAGAGGTTAAGTAACTGGCCTCAGGTCACACAGCACTTTCACGACAGAAGGGTTTAGAACTCAAATTTTAAAGCGCTGCTTCATCCAAAAGCTACAACATATGGGAAAGCCTTGTAAACTGTGAAGAGTATCCACAACTTTGCTGCTATGGTTACTATTTGTGGTGGAAGCTTATGGTTTTCTGTGACATCTGGGAGCATCAGAGCAGGAGTCTGACTCGACAGTTCTGATCCCACAGCTGCACTCCCCACCCTGAAACGTGGAGAAGAAAGGGTTGTCGGTCGCCCCATGATCTGTGTCCTCAAGGGATTCATGGAAGAATTCTTTGAAATTCTGAGATTTGCTAGTCCCAGCTGGTATCCCGTACCTGTGGGTTTTCTGGGGATCGCGTTCACATTTTTGACTCTGTGTTTCCGCACCACCTGTCCTCATCAGTTACAATGTTTCCTTAAATCACCTCACTTCTTTCAAACTTACTCTTTTTAAACAGCGGACTTGGTATTTCACAACTTAAAAATGAAAAAGCACCATTGTTTCCCGGAATAGACATAACCCCCAAGAGGGAAAGCGGTGAAAACAAAACAAAAAGAGAAGCCTAAAATTCTAGTTGCCGACTATTGATTACCAACATTCACAACAGCAAGGCCTGCTCAGAGTCCCAGGGGAAGACCAGCAAGGATTGCGAAAATGTTGGAGACACATTAACACCTGTCTGAGACTTTAATGAGAGCTGAAAAGGAAAGAGCTCAATCATAATTCACTGATAATCCGTGTGAACTACCCCATCTCTTATTGCCCAAGACCAAAATCTCTCCAATTCTTTTATACATGCAGAGTCTTTATTTGAATGTCAAAATAGCCATGCCCCTCCACTTGATAATCATTGTACATTTCCGTCTATATTTAGAAAGCACAGTTCACAGGGAATTAGTTCAAGGGCCCTCTATAGTAAATCTGTGCTCTGTGCTTTTGTGCAGAGCACAAATGTATCAAGGAGCCCTTGGTGCACATTTAGAACCACTACCTCTGGTGAACTTGAACATTTGCTTATAGACCGTGAGCTACTGAACGGAGAAGCTGGGGATGAACCTGAGAAATGAGACCTTTGATTGTGAGGATTTGCTGACCCTATGAAAGTATTTGGAAATGATGCAAATTGTTTCAGGGATTACTGCAATGTAATGGAGTGAATCAGACTCGGTTGAGACAGATTTGATTAATAGTAATTTCAGAAAGACAGTGAGGTCTTCTGGGACCACGTGTGCTGTCGGTCCCTCGCTGGGAAGGCTTTATGGCAAAAGCTGCAATGACTGGACAGAGTCACCTTAGTGTCTGGAGATTTGTCACACAGGGAGACTTTGGTACTTAAAGGACCTCAGTTTTGACTCCTAATGAAAGAGACGGTGGAAAGATCCAGGAGTGGGTTTCCAAGCGGGGTGTGGGGGGGTGGAAGCAGGGGGACACTGTGAAGTGGGGGATGTGTGATCTTCAGAGAGTCACTCCCCTTTGTGGCTTTCAGTTTCCCAAGCTACAAAATAAGGGGGTTAGAATAGTCTCTAAGAGTCCTTCTGGCCCTAAACTATCATTTTATAAGTCCGTAATATTCCCTCTCCCCCCAACCCCCTTTACACACATTTGTTCTTGGCATCTAAATTTGTCTGGAATCTTTTGAGGGAACATGAGCATGTCTGTGACGTGGTTTTTCCCAATCCAGTCTCGAGATTTCTCTCCAGTGGAACAGCTCATGTTTCAGGGATTCGTTGGAAGAAAGGCCAGATCAATGCTCAGATTCTCATTCTCCTGTTGCAACATCAATTGGAAATAGGGAATCGATATGGAGCTGTCAATCTGAATTTCAAATGAGCTGAGGTTGGCACCATACGGGTGAGAAACGGTTTTCAATTATACCCTGCATGGCCCCACACCACAAAGAACCATTCTGGGTTAGCAGAGGGAGTCCCCCTGACAGGTGCCATCTCCATGGCTCAACACGGTAGATAAGTCAGGAGGTCCAGGGTGGGAAACAGGGAGGATAAGGTGAGGGGCAGGAGAGAGACTAACAGGCAGAGGGTAACCTAGGGAGAGGCAGGCAGGGCTGGAGGAGAAGCTGCAGGTGCGGGCTGAGAAGGGGAGGGCGGTGGAGCAGGGAGAGGAGAATGTGAACTAGAAGATGCCTCAGGTGTGGCCAATCCTATAATCGAAGGGTTCAGTGAGCACAAGGGTCGGGCGCCCGACTGCACTTAGTGGGACGGTGGGGGCTTTCTAAGAGGTTTTGCGGGGAAAGCGATTTTTTATAGCAGAGCTTGAAGGTGGGGTGTGGGGTTGGCCTGGAAGAAATAGGGGAGTAGGAGGAGCACTTTGAGTAGAAGGGACAGTGCATGTTCAGTCTAGAGGGGAGAGAGGACTCGGAGAACTGAAAGACGTTTAGTGTGTGTGAGGGAAGGAAAAGGTGGCAGAGGGAGAGAGAGAGAGAACAATGATAAGTGGTGAAGATGAAACATTGAGTCTGTGAGGTTGGGAGTAGCAGGGACTCGTCCCCTGGGTCTCTGTCCTTACAGTGGGTCTAAAAGTTAAGGTAAGATTACCCCTCGCTAATCCCTTTACAGTAAAACGAATCCATTCTGAGTGCTCAGCTGTTTCAGGTTATACTGAATCGTGGTCTGGCCAGGCTTGAGGAATGGGCCCTCCCAAAACATCTCCCAGTGAGGTGTGTCCAACTTGGCTTCTAGGCAACTTGTCCTCTGACTTGGGCCAGAATATCTCCCCTCTCTGTCTTGGCACGGAGGTGATCCAATGAGAGAGTATTTATTCTGGGCAGAAAGCACCTGGTCAACTCGTCGGAGGTTGTCTTAAAGTCTGCTAGCTGCTTGCATGGGCATTTACTTACGACACAGTTTTGAAGGTCACTATGGAACAGAAGAAAACACACTAAGGTGGGAGCTGGGGAACAAGAGTGTAGTTGCAGCTCTAGCTCTAACTTCCTGGGTGGTCTCGGGCTAATTCTGTCTCCTAGATGGGCCTCAGCTTCCTCATCTATGAATTGGCCAGTTGGCATTAGGTCAGGCACAATGGCCTGTTCTGTGTTGAGTGCCCACTTCCATTCAGCGGGGGGTGGTTGCTCGGAGAGAGGTTCTGGGACTTGACCCAGCAGGGAAGGTACCAGGACGGCTCATCAGTCTGTCCAGGGACTAGACTGTGGAGTTCCAGCTTGTCTCCATTTTGCAGGCCCTCTCGCTGTGAAATCCTCTGCTCTGATCCTTCTGACTTATTAAGCACCCACTAAACGTGTAAGGCTCTATGGGGGAGATGCAGATGAACATGTCATTGCCGACAGAAAACGCCCTCTGTGTGGGCAGGGTTTGTGTCTGTCTCCTTCGGGGCTTGGTGTGTGGTAGCAATCAATAATCATTTGTTGATGAAGGACCTTTGCCCTCTTGTTGTTGATAGTGGAGCAGATAGAACAGATCAGGGACATAAACGACCGTCAGAGGTCACCACCCAGCTCAGGAGGTATCATTGGATGGCTAAGGTGGTTCAGAGAAGGAAGGCAGTGTTTAGGGGAAGGTGCAGACATGAATCAGAGAATTTTTCTGAGTTTTAATTTTAGCCTCTGCACTTTCAGAGAGAAACAACACTGGCTGTTGTCTATGTTGTGCATTTTAGGGGGAAAACTTTCTTTCTTCTGCCTGTGGGCTGTCCTGGGGAAAGGAAGGGGGAGAGGTGCTGGGGAGGGCTCATGTCCTAGGCTCCTGGGAAGAGGTGCGGCTGATACTCTCTGGTCTTCTGAACTTGACCAGTTTTCTGGGCCCCGGCCCTGGCATTTGGAAACCTGGCGGTTGCTGTGCAGTGCAGGCCCTCCTGGTCGCCCTTAGCTTGGCCTGGGTTGCCTCCTGAGGTCAACATCTGGCTTTTCATGGCCAGCTGTGCAATTCCAATTTTATTTGATTGCAGTAGGGGCTTAGGCTGGCCAGGGAGGGCCTGACAAATTATTACTCTCGCTTCGTGATCTGCTAAGCATCCCTGGGGGCAGAGAATGTCCCAGTTGGCATGTTTGGAGCCCAGTTCTCCCCAGGGACTTATGGAACAACACCTACTTCCCCCTTCCTGGCTCACCTCCCCCAGCTATATCTGCTCCCTGTAAGAAAACCTTATCTGTGTCAGAAAGCACATGTATTTGATTATGATTCTCTTGTGTAGGAAGATAAAATCTTGGATCCTTGGAGCTGGAAGGAACCTTGAGACTCCATCTGGTTCTTCCTCTGTCCCTAGGGAAGTGGGAATCTCTAGGGATCTTTCATATGCCTTATCATTGCTTCTGGTCTGTTCCTCTGGATAACCTTCTATCTAATAAACTCTTCTGCTTTATGTTCTGTATCTCCACAAAGCAGGCTGGCAGGAGAGGGTGGGGAGGAGGCTCCTTGGGAAACTGAAGGAGGCACTCACTCTTAGGGTTGGGTAGGCCCTTGCGGGCGCCCGAGAGTGAGCCCCTCTTTATTTTATTTTATTTTTTAAAGATTTTATTTATTTGTCAGAGAGAGAGAGAGAGAGAGAGGGAGAGAGAGCGAGGGAGCACAGGGAGGCAGAGTGGCAGGCAGAGGCAGAGGAAGAAGCAGGCTCTCTGCTGAGCAAGGAGCCCAATGCGGGACTCGATCCCAGGATGCTGGGATCATGACCTGAGCCAAAGGCAGCCGCTTAACCAACTGAGCCACCCAGGCGTCCCGAGCCCCTCTTTAAATGTGGTGTCCTGGGCACCTCACTTGCCTCATCCTAGTCCTGGCCTTGCTGTGGCATCACAGAGCTGCCAACCCAGTCCATCGAGGATAAAATTTCCTATCAGTCATCAAATTCTGTAGGCAATCTCCTATAGGAGAGGGAGTCTAGACCTCCTGCAGCCTCTCATTTCATTTCCAGAAAGCTGTGTTTTGTTTTTTCTTGTTTAGTGGCAAGAAACAGCATTATGTTTCCTGCCAACAGCCTGAGCAGTAAGATGTCTGTCCCATTTTACAAGTAAGAGAATTAAGGCTTAAGACTCGCGTGGCAACCTAGCCGTGGCACACCACACTGTATTTGCCTAACTGACGTCAAGGTTTTCCTTCCTCCGGCCTCTCTCCTCCTCACTCCACGTGTCGGTTCCGAGGCTGGAATCACAGCAGCCCTTGGTGTTTCATGGTTCAAGCTCAGATTTCCACTCTGTAGCCTTCCTTTTCTCTGGGGTCTGGGGCACTCACTCAAGGGGTTACGTAGGCAAGAATCGTGTTTGTGCGCTTCCTTCCAGGCTCTTAGTAAGTACGGTTCCATGAGGCACAGAGCCTGGCCCATGGTCAGGGCTCAATGGTTACTTGTTAAGCAGGTGATAAGCACCTGACGTTCCAGGGAAAGCAGAATTTAGCTGTGCCGGTACTAGGCCTCGGTGATGTGATTTGACTGGAGTCAAAAAGTCCCAAATTCTGGCCCTGATACCTTTAGGCAGTCCCTGGGGAAAATACTTGATGTCTTCTGGGAAAATCCAAGGCAGGAAAATAGGAGAAGCCATCCTTTTCTTTCAGCAGCATCCACAACCCTCCCACAGGTTGACCTAGGCTGGTGGCCTACACATTTCTCCCCACTGAGGTCCCTAATTACAATTCCACAACAGCCCTCTCACTTTGTCAATTCTATAACAACCATCTCACTGACTGTCCCTATATGTCTCACTTGGGGAAATTTTCCCAAGCCTTTGACTGCATGTCATTCCGCAATGAGTTACAGTGTGGGGAATCCAGGGGACCCTTCAGAGACTTGAGTGCTGAAGAACAGGCCTATGGGGTTTGCTCCGCCAGAGTCAAAGCTCTTAGCAGGCCCTACGTAATCAGCATGCATCCCACGAGCTGGACAAGAGAGCAAATGGCTCTCATTACCTTCAATGCAGCTTTCTTTCTTTTTCTTTTTTTTTTTTAAAGATTTTATTTTTTTTTATTTGACAGACAGATCACAAGTAGGCAGAGAGGCAGGCAGAGAGAGAGAGGAGGAGGAGGCAGGCTCCCTGCTGAGCAGAGAGCCCGATGCGGGACTTGATCCCAGGACCCTGAGATCATGACCTGAGCCGAAGGCAGAGGCTTTAACCACTGAGCCACCCAGGCGCCCCATCTTTCTTTTTAATCAGATAAATCTCACTGGAAAAGTATATCTTTGCAGAGAATGGAGCTTGAGGCTTCTGGACAAAAAGTTTTGGGAGGAAAAATTGCACTAATCAGTAGGGATTGGTCATTTGAGGTTGCCAAGACCTGGGAGTGTCACTCTTGAGGAGAAATAATAATAGGATAAAAACAGATAAAGTCATGGTATTAGTTGTGGTAGGGATAGCCTCCAATCACTTAGCACCTACTATGGGCGGAGTTCTTTACAGGTGTCCCTGGATTTAATCTTCTTAACAATCGCATGGAGATGACATCATTACCTCTGTTTTATAGACAAGGAAGCTGACGCTTGCATTGTCAGGGATGTAGCCAAGGTTGTATGGCTTATATGGGGCTCTGCCCTCAGTTGGCTGGCCTGTGAAGCCCACGCTATTAACTGCTACACTCTGGTGACTCTTCCAAGGGACAGTGATTGCAAAGTCCCTCTGAGGAGCCACTGTGGTTCATGATAAACTGCCGGCATGACTCTTGGACCTACTGGTGGGAATTCCTGGAACTCTGGGAATCAGGAAGTATGGGTTGAGAACAATATGTTGATCACTCTCGGACAGATAACACTTTCCGTGTATATGGCACTTCCAAATTGGTCGCTACATTTGCTCCTTGCCCCACGCCCATGACAGCATCTCCGTGTGCAGGTGATGGCCTGGAGGCCCCACCGGAAGGCTGAGAGAGCTGCTCAGGGCCTCCACTGGCAGAGCCATAATGTGACCAGGATCTCAGATGTGGTCTGGGTCATCCTGACAATTTGGCCCTTCCCAAAAGACAGGAAGGGGATGGGCGAACCCTTCTTGGCTGTTCATTAAGTTGTTTCTCGGAATTTCCCTGGCATTAGCTTGACTTCCATTTAGTTCTTCCATCTCAGTTGACTCATCTTTAAAATACAACCTGCCTTTACCAACTGCCGGTGTTGTTTGACTGGCTGAAGACCCCGTGTTTTTACAGATGCTGTGGAAACACGCTCTTTCCCCTCAGAGGGCGGTCAGCCTTTTTCATTCTCTTGGCACTTTGAGGTCTTCCTCATCTCCTTTGAGTTAGGATTAATTTATCAGTTCATTTGTTTACTTATTTATCCCAAACTATCTAAGCAGTACCTACTAGAAGTCAGAGATTGTACCAGGTGATCGAGCAAAATATGAATAATATAGTTATAACTGCAGGCCCATGTTGAATAGTTATAAAATACTAGGTTTCAATATTTAGTCCTTAATATAATCCTATGGGTTGGGGAGTCATAATTTCCATTTTACTGATGAGGAAACTGAGGTTCACAGAGGTTAAATAACTTTTCCAGGTAGACCTGACCTGGCGCACTTCTCCCTTAACTGTGTCAGTAGTGAATATGCCTTAGCCCTCACTTTGCGCAAACTCCCAAACTTCCTACAGCCAAACAAGTAGGAAGGCCTATATGAAGACATGTGAGTGTTTGAATACCTGGGCCTATTAGAAAAAACGTATCACTTTTCCTCCCGAGTCTATACCAGCTCGGGCCTGTAGTGGAAAGTAAGCCACGTTGCAATGGAGCCATAGGAAATGCATCAACAAAAAGGGATATTTATCCCAGAGAAAACAGGTTTTCATGAGGGGAGCCTGGATGTGTGTGGCCCTCAGGCATCCAGGAGACTGATTTCAAAGGAGGATGTTGAGAAAATAAACCATCCTCGCTGGGCTTGGAGGAAGGATGACCTTAAATTGTAGAAAGAGCAACTTGGATTCAAATGTGAAGCTGCCTTTAATCAACTGAGAGCTGGGGCTTCGGAAAGAGGACACTTAACTGTGAGTCGAGAGGGTTGGGTTTAGCTGAGGTGGGTATTTGTATGTAAATATAGAGTTTTCCAGAAGCTCCAGAGCTGTAATCCTTCTCTAAATAGCCCTTGTTCCTTCCCTTGAATCCTCTAAGACAGAGAGCTGCAGCTCTGCTCACTGGGGTGGAACTTCTTTGACTCACTCAGCGGGTTCCAAAGTCTTGGGGAAGACCAAAGGGAGAGAAGTCATAGAATTATTAACCTGGTCATCTTGTGCATTAAAAAAAAGAGGCATTTATTGAACACCTGCTATGAGTTAATGACCATATATTCTGATATTACAAAATCAGTAGGCTGGATCACCGCCATCTTAGAGAGAAGGAAACAGACTCAGAGGTTAGCTGACAATGATAGCAGTTGCCGTCTGTGCTTGAACACTTTCTAGGTGCTACGTACTGAGCCGAGAACTTTCACATCGGTGCTTTCTAAGCCATCCAGTGACTCTATGAGATAGGACCACTTTCTCCTCCATTTTACAGGTAAGGAAACGAAGGCTTGGAGAGCTTACATGACCTCATCAAGGTGCTCTGATGGCAGAATTGGTATGTGGCTGTAACTGAGGTGGAATTTGGGCCCAGGTTTTGGAGCAGCTGTTCACAGGTGTTACAACAGCTCACTCAACTGGACTGTGCATCGTGGTGACTTTCCGTTCCTCTGTGGTTTAGTGTAAGCCTCTGTGAGAAGCACTGCCTGAGGAGAATTCAGGGGAAGACATGTCAGGGAAACCTGTGGGACCCAATGAGACAAAAGGAAGACGGATGGACGATGAGGGAACGACCAGGTGCCCCTTCCTGGTTTGAGGATGAAGGAGGGCTAATGGCAGAAGGAATGCAGGGTCAGGGCTGTGTCTTTCTTTTCCTTCCGGGGTTTCTCTCCTTTCTACCCTGTGGGATCCTCCAGCAGGGTCACCTCTTCATAACTCACAGGGGGACTACCCAGGAGGCCAAATTCCTTTGCCTTCTGCTTCTTGCTGCAGGTGTCAGAGGCAAAGAGAAATAGCCTGGGGGACAGGGCAAGCTGCTGATGTGGAGTCAGAAATCCCTGTTTGATTCCCGCCTGTTCCTTTCTTGTGTGACCTTGAGCTAGCCCTTTACCATAATTAAGCATCCGTTTCCTCATCCATAGGGTGTAGATATCTTCTGTGCTAACTTATGAACGACTATTTGAAACCATGTTGAAGAAAGTATAAGGTGCTACCCAAGTAAGAACACCCTTCTGGCCTGGAACCCGGGCGTGCTCTACAGACTCTGCCATCAGACTCAGGCTCTGCCATTTCCTACCTGTGTGGCCTTGGACACACCACTTATCCTCTCTCTGTTTCTGCATCTGTAGATGGGGGTGATAGAAGTTGCTGCTCATGGGGTTGTTGTAATGAGTAAGTCAGTCTTTTGTAGTGCTTGGTTTGGTTCTTGGCACATCATGAATGCCCAATACATTTTGTATTGATTCAGAGAGAATTGGTGGATCTAGGCTCTTTGATGAGGGATAAATAGATGGGCTTCTAGAGCTTTCTTTGGGCTTTGCGCTTGGATGCTCAAGGACCACCCGCTGCCACACCTCCAGGAGCTCTCTGGGGGATCCTTCTCCTGTGCTCCTGGTAATTTATCGGGTAGGTAGTCAATGAATAGCATTACTCTGGCATTTCAGTCAATAGGATTAAGATGATCTGATGGTAACACAGTAGTCACTGCTGCTGCACAGATGGAAACTGTCCAGTGGCAAAAACTGTTCCTCACAAGCTGGCTGGTTGCCCTCAGACCAGACTCTTATAGCCCTTTTAAAAAAAATAACATTTTCTTCTGACGATTAAAACAATAAATGCACATTGGAAAAATACAACAACAAAAAAAAATAAAAGAAGAAAAATTCAAAGAAAAAAAATAAAACCCTCCTGGAAATCCCATCATCTAGATACCATCTAGATAACTGTTACCATATTAGTAAATTTCTTCTGGGTTTTCTTTTTGCCTCTGTATAAATTGGTTTTGTTTCCTTCCTTTTTTTTTAAACTGAAGATTCTGAATGAGCATTTTTCTCTTGTTATTAAACCTTTAGAAACACGATTATAAATGACTGCCCAGGCCAATGTGTGGCTGTATTAGCATTCACTTAGCTATCCCTCTCCTGATAGGCATTTGTATTATTTTCAATTTTTAGCTATTATAAATGATGCTGTGAAAACCTCCCTTGGTCACAAACCTCTGTTCATGTCCTAGAAGCAAAATTGCTGAGTCAAAGAGTATGACTATTTCTAACAACTAAACCAGCGCAAAGGAGCTCCCGCCTCCTTCAACGCCAGGACCAGCAGGCTCCTCATTGAAAATTCTTTATAATGTGGAGTCTGCTTGGGGCAAGGGTTGAAGGAAATGGTGGGACAGTGAAAGTTAAGAGAGATGACCACATTTATCTTTTTCCTTTTTCTCCATTAACTCAGATTGCCCAAGAACCCACAGACATCGGCGTGTGCTACAGGGGAGAAAGAGAGACCTTTGTGACAATGTAGTTCAGAAGTCCAATGTTGCAGATGCCAGACATTGCTTTTTATATATTAAATTTCCCCTCCCTATGTCTTCTGCCTGCATCATATCCAATTTTTTATCCCTGAAAGTACTTAGATATAGTAAATACTTGGTTTGAGATGGGGGATGGTGTAGCAGGCTCAAATCTGTCACAGAGCTGTTGATCTTGGGCAATTCACTTAGCCTCTTCAAATCTATTTCTTTATCAGAAAAAGGAGGCCATGGAGCAAAAATGTGCTCCTGGGATTGCTGGGGTTGAGGACAAAATTCATCCCAGATACTGATGTGGTACCCAACACATAGAAACCACTCAGCCTATTCGCGATTATTACAAATAAAAATTAAAGTCTTTGTGAGATTCAAACATTCTTCATTCAAGTTCTATGCCAGTCTAGCTTACACCTAATAATTCTGAAGAACTTCAGAAAAATAGAAAGGCTAAGAGAGGCAGGTATGGCAGGAAATAAGGGATGTGGGCTGTGCTTCAAATCTTGGCTAATTTATTATGTTCTGGTGTAAGCCCTGCATTTTAAGAGGAACATTAACAGGTTGGAGCAGGTCCAGAAAGGAGCAACTGAGCTGGTAAACAAACTTGAAATTGACCTGTAAGGAATAATTAAAGACTCTGTGGGTGTTTGGCTCAGCGAAGATTTAGGCAGGGAGATCATTTTTTACAAATCTCTGTCGGGTTGTCGTGGGGAAGAGGGAATCTGGGGAAGAGGGAATAATGTTCTTGAATATTTACTGTTTGCCAGGCACTGAGTTCAGCCCAGTGCAAATATTATTTATTTTTTCCTCTCCCAGACACTAGATGAGGAATATATGTGTGTTCCTGTTGCACAGATGAAGAGACCCGAGGCGCAGATGGTAGAAGATGGCAAAAACGCCTTGGTTGAAAGTGACATGGCTGGTAGGTGGTAGGTGGGACTAGAAACAGATTTTTCTGATTCCATAGCTGAGGTACCTTTTCCAGCCCAATGATTTGTGCCAGGCGACCAGGGAAGGCAGAGGGGACTTTAAGAGGGTTGTGGGGGGTGGGGGGAGGGGCTGCCTGATACTTGGGAGGAAAGAACGGATTGACCAGGAGGGTTCCCCAGTAATGGAAGGGGCATCAACAGGAGGTGGCATGTTTCTTGTTGCCGGAAGTGTTCACGGATTAGGCGGAATCCTGATCGATGTGCTGTAAGGATGAGTCAGCCGAGAGTGGACTAGAACTGTGATCTTACTACTTACTCGATGACCTTGAGAGTTAGTTAACATTTCTGAGCCTCAGTTTCTTCTTCTGTAAGCTATGAATGCTTGATTCTAATTTTAGGATTGTTGGGAAGAATAAAAAATTCAGATCAATTTCCTAGCCAAGAACCTGGCATACAAAAGTTGCTCATTGTATGTTAAGTGAACAATTATCTCTGGTCTTTTCTTTTGCACCTGTAGTTCTCATTTACATAGTGCCACAGTCTATTGTCGTCTTCCCCAGGGTCAAGATTGGATTCGGGGACATCACCTGCAGAATGGGTATTCTCCCTCACTTGTACAGAGGCCTGTATCTGCCAGGCTCTGTCCTCTCAGGGAAATGACAGGTTGGACTTTGAAATAGGGGTAGTGGAATAAACAAAAGGAAGAATGTTTAGATGGAAATGTTAAACAACAGAGTAGACATTATTGGGAGAGAGAGGAGAGCCATTTCACCTACTGATCAATTATCAGAGAGCCCACTGTGTGCCCAGCACTGTGTCCTGTACATTAAGGGCGTACTCCATCAGTCCGAGGTACTGTCTTTGTCTCAAGGCCTGGGACGGCTCAGACAACTCTGAAAACTGGAGAACAGGACTGAGTGTCACTTGTGCTAACTCCCTTGCACAGGACTATTAGGGAAGGGATGCTTAAAGGCAGGAGGTTGGAAAAGATGACCTTGGAAGATCTTTTGCAGGCCTGGGCTTGTCTCTTTCGGGTGGCTCCCAGGATGACATCCTTGCAGGCACAGTCGGATAATGTTGCGGCTCTAGCTCCCTTGGGCATGGCCTCTAGTTTTCCCAGGACATCACTCAGACCTGGGAATATGCTAATCATCGTTGTCTGTCATCAGGCCCGGAGGAGGAGGGGCTGCCCTCCTTCCTAGCCAGGGAGAACCAGGCATTCCCTGCCAGCCTCCCAGGGCTGTTTCAGGCCCCTGTTCCTCAGACATCAGTCCTGGCCCCCACCACACTCAGCTATGGCCCCCACTAGGGGGAGGCATGGAGCTGACTGCCCAAGGGTAAAGCTTTTATTGCTGTAATTCTTGGTAAGAGACTCCATTCTCCTCTTTCAACAAGAAGGCAGACTCCAGCTGATTTGGGAAATACCTCTTTTCTTTCTCCTCTGGTTTCTTCCCCGGTTCGGTTCGTCCTTCCTCCTTAGCATTTGCCTCTACCTCTCTCCCCTCTCTCCCCTTCTCCTTCTGTTGTTTCTGAATCCTGTACCTCTCTCCCCTTCTCCTTCAGTTGTTTCTGAATCCTAGAATGACGGAGCTGAGAGAGACCTTAAAAGTCAGCTAGTCCAGTCCACCCACCCATTTTACACAGGAGAATACTGTGGTCCTGAGAGGGAGGGAGACTCACACAGAATGGTCTTGGCTGAACCCAGAGGAGACACTTCCTTCTTGATTACTCTGCTTATCTCCCCTTTTGTCTACCCCTCATCTTGTCTCCCCCCCACCCTTTATGTCTTGCCCCATATTATTTCTTATTTTCTTTTGTCTCTTCATGAATCCATGGTGACAGATGGAAAGGAAATCAGGACTTTGGGTGCCAGAACTGAAGGAAATGTATCGTCAAGTCCTCTCCACCTGCTTTCCTCACTAGGAAGGGCTGTGATTTGGGGTGAGTCTCTCCATTTTCTTCCTCAGAGACTCTACTCCCTCCACTCTGCCCCAACACATCTCTGGATGTGAGGTTTGTGCACGTCTTTCTGTCTATGAAGACTTTGAACTGGATTGGCCTGAAGGTGTCCCAGATGGACACCTTTGGCACAAGCAGGCATCATCCACAAAATGGGGATGATACTAGGATGTATTTCATTGAGTTGCTTTAAAGACCAAATGGTTAAGCATATGGAACTTTCAGAAAAGTTTCTGGCATATAGTAGATTTTAAATACAAGTTATCTGATAATATTATAAATATTATTTAGAGGAATTTCTGTTCATAGGAAAAGGATTGGGAGTCACAGATGTTTTAACATGAGAAGGGAACAGAAAACTACGAATATAGTTTCAATAGATACTTGTTGGTGACCTTGTCTCCACTGTGCTCTATTTGTGAATGCGCCTACTTTTTACCCAAATGTACCATTTTTCGTCCAACTATTTGAGTTCATAGAGCAGCCCATGTCCATGACTCACATTGAGAAGCCATTTGAGACTTAGAGGTACAGTTAGGCTTTGCTCAAAACTGAGTTTCACAAGTCCTTCTGGTATTTTCCGTTCAATCCAATGGCAGTGTCTAAGATGGGATGGTAGAGTACAGCATTCTTCAAACCCAAATTGCCTATATAGCGTATGACAAATTTTGCCCAGTTCATATACTATTACTTAATTTACCCTTAATTTGATTTTTTAGCTTAACAGAGATTACTAGTATTAAAATGAAATGGGTAAATTCCAGTACCCAGTAAAATAAAATTCATGATAAGTGAAATAAAAGAAAATTATTCTGTACCATTGAAATTTGTCTTGCCCACTACCAGAGGAACAATCTTTAGGTTTAAGGGAAAACTGTCATGGTGATAAGAGACCTAGAGTCCTCAGTCCTTGTCTGGGCTGAGCGTTAATTCACTGCTGACTTTCGACAAATCCCTTTCCCTCTGGTCTCTGTTCCCCCTGGGAATTGAAAGGATTGGGTCAGATGATTCTTTCCATCTCTAACTTTTTTTTAATGACCAAGATTTTATGAAATTACAAAAAGGATTGTGTAGGGCTTCCTTTACCCTAATGAAAATACATCCATCACTTGTTCTAAAAACCCAAGTATACATAACCTAACTCTAGCCTTCCGCTTTCCAATGACATCTCACGTCTAGCACAGTGACTTCAGTGGGGAGAGCAACTTCCATTTGCTCAGAAAATTCCTCCAAACACACCATAAAGTCTTAGCCTCTATGCTCATTTTTACTTGGAGAAACCAATCAATGGGGCACTGGTTCAGACCACCCCAAATGTCTCTTTTCCCTAGCTGGTGCATGTTCTTTTATTTAGGTGCGCTCCACATTTGATTGGGTTCCCATGTTCTCTGACACCCTCTTTTGAAAAAAATCTATTTTTTCAGCTTTCAAAAGTAATATATATTGTGAAACATTCAAGCATTACCAAAATATTTAATGTAGGAAATAAAAGTCCCCCATAGTCTCATTCTTAAGAGATAAAACAACTATAAGCAGTTTTGGGTCCATTTCTCTAGACTTCTTTTTCCCCATAGAAAAACAATAAAACATTAAAAAAATAGAAATGAGATTTTACTGTACATCCTGTTTTGCTACTCGCTCTCCACATTCCCCCTCCATTTTAATCTTTTGTCCTGGATATTTTTTACTTTTCTGCATGGAATGAGGTCACCTGCCTATGGCACTTCTTGGCCATGAGATTTTGGATGAATCATTTCTCCTCTCAGGATTTCAGTTTCCTCATCAGTAAAAAGAAAGGGACTTTCCTCACTGGCCCATCTCCCTACGATAAGTCTTTTTTTGGTAAGATTTTATTTATTTATTTTAGACAGAGCGAGCAAGCATAGGTTGGGCGAGGGGCAGAGGAAGAGGGAGGGAGAGAATCTCCACTGAGTGCAGAGCTCAATGCAGAGCTCGATCTCATGACCCTGAGATCATGACCTGAGCTGAAATCAAAGAGTCGGATGCTTAAACATCTGAGCCACCCAGGGCTCCCCCACTCCATGATATAAGTCTTAAAGGAGATGATGTGTGCATGTGCAAGGGTAGGCAGCCTGGGGTGGGCTCCAATGGACCAGTATCTGTCCCATCATCAGATTTCCTGGGTTTGTAGTGGTGTCCATGACCTGAAAATACATAGTTTCCCAAGTTGTTTATTTGTAGACCCCTTTAGAAGTTAAGCTGTATGAGAGCAGGGACTACATCTGTTCTGTTCATCACTGTGTCTGTCCCCAGAACTTAGAACAATGACTGCCTTATAGTAGGAATTCAATAAATATTTTGGGGGTAGTGAGCAAATTGTCCACTCTCAGGTGGGCTTCCAGTTGGTAAAAGGCCCATTGGGAGGGAACAGGACAGAGCAGGACTAGGCTGAGCCTGGGTGACAGTGGATGGCTGGCCCTTCCAGTGTCCTTGACCTCCCCATCCTCCACCTTGCCTGTTCTGCAGGCCTTCCCCCTCTGTTTGCAACATTCTCTCTTGGCACTGATTGCCACTGGGTGAATTAGTCATTCTTTGTGGCCCAGTTGAAGTGTCCTGGCTCCTTCAAATTTGTGCTGTCTCCCCACCTCCGGTCAGAGTTAAACAGACTCTTCTTGATGCTCCCAAAATGTTCCGCACATATCCCCTTTTAATAGTAGTCCTCATGGTTTTCCTGCTTTGCACAATTTCTTTGTGCCACGTGTATACCTAACACTCTGTACACCTTCTCCTATTGAAAACTTAGGGTGATTTTTTTGGGGGTAGGGGAGTGGATACTAATGATTGCCATTTTACAGATGAGGAAAACTGAGGCTTAGGAATCTTAAGAACAGTCTTTGTCCTAGACCTACAGGTGTCAATTAAGTGGTATAACCTGGATTCTGGAATATATCTGACTGATTCATCAGAGTTTTTAACTGCTGGGTCTTCTATGAGCCAACTTAATTCAAGAATTATGCAATGACAGCTGGAAAGACCTATAGTCTTTACACAGTCCAGTCTTCTTATAGGGATGGAAGAACCGAGACTCAGTTACAAAGTCAGAACAGGAATTACAGGGGGAGGAAAATCCTGTTCTCATTTTCAGGATGTACAATCTTGAGGCAGGGTGGGGGTTACACCTTTGATTGAAACTTGTCACCCTCTTTTCCAGGAAGCATGGCTTTTTATATTCCAAGGGATAGTCAACAAAGTCCTCTAAGACCCTTCTCTCTAGAGATGATGCCGTCTTTTCTTGGCCCCTGTCAGGAGTTTCTCTTTTCTGCTAAATGTTTTAGGTCACACCAAGAAAATGATCTCTAATGAAGTTCGTGCTTTCTGCCCAATTAAAAACCACTGTAGGAAGATTGTCTTGCTCTCCGGAAGGTGCCTCTCTTTAGACCTGGGTTGTGGTGGGAAGGAGCTTTATCTGTGATGGCGCAGGTGCGTCGAGAGGCCCAGAGTTTGAACATGCTCAGCCAGACGGCAAGGATGAACCTGAGTAGCTCACCTCGCTGGTTACTGACCCAGGGCTGAGCTGCCCTGTCCAGCTGACTCTCACTGTGACTCATGTCTTGGAGCAGAAAAGGGTCACAGTGAGACACAGCAGTGTTTTGGGGTTGGCTGGTTGGAAGCCTTCTGGTCGTGGGCTTCTGCAGAGCCAATAAGAAGATGATGGGGGAGCCGGCTGTGGGGACCAAGTAGTTCAACTTAATAGGTCCTGAGTACCTAATACACATGGTCACAGGGACGATGTTCTGTATGAGGAAGAAGTAGAACAAGTTGAAAACTCTGGGAAGCGCCAGGGGGTATGTCTTAATCTTCTTGTTCCCCTTCCACATGTCCCACAAGGTTCATCACGTTCCTGGCCTTGGAGGGCTTACAGTCCAGTAGGACAGGAAGTAGGGCACCCAGATGCACATAAGGCCTCCGTGAGTGACCTGAGTGCCGAGAGTCATGCCTATACCTCCAAGGGGATTTAGGAAGGAGAGTCTATGGCCAGGTGGGAGATGGGGACGTCCAGGGGCTGCCTCGCAGAGGAAGTGAGGCTAGAGCTGGACCCTGAGGCAGGGATAGGATCTCAGAGAATGGAAAAGAAATTGCGGTTCATTAAGGGCTTATGCTCTGTGAGGAAAAAGTGCATGAAAAGTCCCTCCGTTGATTTATTGGTGAAGCGCTTATCTTTGGTTTTTAAGATGAGTGAACTGCCAAGATCGTACAGCAAGGACGTGACTGAGGCAGGATTCAAAGTCAACGAGCTTGAATCCAGAGCTTGTTTCTGCCTTTCCGGCCAGAAATGAAGGGGAGGGTTTTTTCTGGGTTTATGGAGAGGTAGGGAACAGTGTGAGAACAGTACAGGGGTGAGAATAATGCGCCTACTACAGAGACCAATGAGAAGTTCAGTTTAGGCTGGAATTTGGTTTGTGTGAAGGAAAGAGCTGGACATGGAGGCGGGGGCTGTGTGGTGGCAAATGGAGCTTTGTCCTGCTGAAACCTGGAACGCTCAGCGAAGGGCACCACGAAAGCAGACTGGTGAGATAAATCTGCACGCACACTGACAGCGTATTGCTGAGTGAAAAAAGGAGTTGCACAACATGGTGTTTTGTATAATCCCATCTCTAAAACAGAAACAGCTCGCTTGCGTAGCCCAGCAGTTCAAGGCTCTCTGAAGCCAGACTGCTTGTATTTCAGTCCAGCCCTGCTGTTTCCAAGGTGGGTAACCCGAGGAAAATGACTTACCCTCTCCAATTCCTCATCTGTAACCTCATCTCTACAATGGTATGGACGATGCTCTATAGGATTGTTCTGAAGCTTACGTATCTTAATACACAGCTTGTAGAAAGATGTGAGGCACATAGTAAGCACTCATATTTTTGTCATTACGTTATTAAAATCGTCTGGAAGGCTGAATATCAAGCTGTTAAGTGATTTGCCCCATGGGGTAAGATTTCTGTTGATTTTAGTTTGAATCCCATTTCCCTATGTGGTTTAAATATTTTATAGCTAAACTGTAATGCTAACAACGTAAACAAACCAGCAAGTTTGTTTCCAGAGTTGATATTGGGAGACTTTCTTTGTATTGTAGTTGTTGTTCTAGTAGCAGCAGGCCTGCTATGGAAACACTTGGAGAGGTCTCTGGTGTCGCTCAGAGAGCTATTGAAAACAGGAGTCTGAGACATCATTGTTCGGGCTTCCCTCAGGCCAGGTGGGGAGTGCCGCTCGTGATTATGTAGGAGAGCTGGCCCGGTCCTTGCTCCCTGTCCCCATTCTGCTCCTGCCACCCTTGGCAGACCTGGGTGTGGTTTCTCGGATTAGAGATGTTCTGAGAAACCCTTTGGCCATGCTTCGGGAGTGGCAGATCTGGAACCCGTGGCAAGCCCACCAATGCTGGAGCTGGCCTGCCTTTGGGAGACAAAGGGAAACCGTATTCTCAGTCTCGTGTGTTTGTGGGTTAGGATGTGACGCTTCGGTGTGAGGACTAAGGACTGGCAATTAAAATTTTTTAGGAGCACCTGGATGGCTCAGTCAGTTAAGTATCTAATTCTTGATTTTGGCTCAGGTCACGATCTCGGGGTTGTGAGATGGAGCCCCTCACCGGGCTCCGTGCTGAGCGTGGAGCCTGCTTAAGATTCTCTCTCTCCCTCTACTCCTCCCTGTCCCTGCTCATACACACACCCTCTCTCTTAAAAAAAAAAAAAAATTTTTTTTTTTTTTTTAATGGGCTACATATTATGCTGCCTTTCTTTCTGGCCTCTCAGCCCAAGCAGGAATTGTCCTCCAGAACCTTCAACAGCTCTTTGAATCAAGCACTTTTCAGGTGAGATGAAGAGGAAAGGTACTGTAGTGACCGGTCTGCCCTTCGAGCCCTGACCATATCTGTCTGTGATGGGGGCGGGAGGCAGTGCCATTCCCCTCCTCTGTGAAGGGTGGAGATCGAAAACTCACATCTATTTACCGATGTATATTAACTTTCTGATGATCTAGAACCATCCAAAAGAGATTAGCCCTTGGTTATCTAGAGAGGGAAATTAATCTCCTTTCTACCTCTGTCTTCCTCATCCACTTCGGTCTCTTCTCTCCTCCTCCCTGGTTCTTTCTTGGAGTAACAATATCAGTGTAATTAAAAGAATGTTCTCCGGAGTCAGCCTGGTTTTGAGTCCCAACTTTGCCTCTTACTAGTTGTCTTACCTTGGGCAAATGACATAACTTCTTTATGCCTCAGTTTTATCACCTGTAAATGGGAATAGAATAGTATTTATGTCCAAGGATTTTTGTGGGGTTATGAAATGAGGCACAGGACCTGACATTTGATAAATGCTCAATAAATAGTAACAACTATTCTTAGTGCATTGTTGCGGCCCAGGTTGAGAGGAGCATCATGAGGCAGGAAGAAGGGAAGCTTCGGGGAGAAAGGAACATTAGCCTGCGGCATCTATTAGCATAAAAGATGCACATACTCCATGCCCCAGCAATTCCATTTCTTGCTCTTGTTATCCACCTGGAAAAACGTCACCCGTGTTCACAAAGATATAGGTGCACTGTGACTGTTGCCACACCGATGTCAGTGGAAGATTTAGAAGGAAGTATAAACGCCCCTCAGTAGGGGGATGGCTGGAAAACGATGGGATATACGGAACATGAAATGCTCTGTGATAGTTAAAAGAATGAGGTGAAGCTCTGTGCCTCCATGGGTAAATCTTCCAAGACAGATTCCTCAAAATGATATTATGTGTATACTCCAATAGTTAACACACGCCATATGTTTCCATATACACACACACATACGTAGATGAATAAGAACTATCAAGTACAATACCCCTTAAAGACACAAAAGCTGGGATGGACCTGGAGATCCTATCAAAGGGGATTTTTAGGCTGGAGTCTAGTATAAGATTTTTAAAAAAGGAATATATGCATTATATTGTATAACTAAAAATGATCAAGAACAGAGAAAGGAATACCTATCTGGCTAGGAATCAGAAAAATATGGCTGTTAGACCAAAGACCTGATGGAGAATTCCCAGATCTTCTCTCATAGGCTTCTTTCCATCCTCCCACTGAGGCCCACTGGAATGCGGGGAGGGGGCACTCTTAGCCTGAGAAGTGCATCAGCTCACCGGACCTCCAGCTTTAGGAATGTGTGTGTGTGTGTGTGTGTGTGTGTGTGTGTGTGTGTGTGTGTGGTATGTATGTATAGTCTTAGGCAAGTCACTTCCCCAAACCTCAGTTTTCTCAACTCTAAAATGGGGATAGGAACCACTGTCTTATATCTATTTTTTAAGGAGACTGGGAAGCTCATATGGGATCGTGAGTGTGAAACACTCGATCAGGTGTCAAGCGCTCGTGGAAGGGAGTGCGGCAAGTCTGCCTGGCCGCCAGGGATGCTGCAGCCATGCTGCATTCCCCGCCCCGAGCCAGGCAGTGTTGCAGAACTGAGCATACGGCAATAAACATGCAGCTCTCCAAGGCCAAAGATCATAGCGGTTACTTTATTTGATGTCTAAGATAATAATGTGCTTTGCGGAAAGGATAATAGGTTGAAGGGAGTAAAGAAGAAGGAAGGATGTGGTCCCAAGATCAGACAGATGGGAGCAGGGGGCAAGACTCTCTGACCATCTGGGAGTCCGAAACGGGACCCCAGTTATGTGGAGCTGAGAGTGCGATGTGCACAGGGGGACTGTCAGTGAGGTCATCCTTGGAGCGATAAACCACAGATTTCCTCCTTCTGAACACCGTGATCTATGATCTGTCTCCTCCATCGGTCCCGATAGACTCTCACCACTGTGTCCCTGGGCCCCACAGGGCTGGGATTCATAGCCCATTCCTCAGGTGCCCATTCTCCTTACCCAACTTCATATGGTCAGAGTTCCCAGCTTTGCTAGAACTCCGGGGCCCAGACCACCAGTTTGGGAATGGGGATAGCTTTCTGAGGAAGACTTCTTGAGGTGTGTGTATGTACTTATGAGGGAGGACAGCGTATGAGAGTGCCAAAGGAAGAAAAGGCAGTGGCAGAGTCGCAGGCACACCACCCTTAGAGATGCCATGCAGGCAAATCAGTTTGGGGGTGAACAGAATTGTGCAGGACCTGGGGAGCTCTGCCATTCACTCTATAACCTTAAGGAAGTCATTTATCCTTTCCTCATCTGCAGAATCAAAGGGTTTAATCTGTGTCAGGGGTCCCCAGGCAGAGTCACTTAGAGCCCTACTACCCAAACCTTTGGTCCAAGGAAGCATCAGCATCCCCTGGGGCTGTTAGAAGCGCAGCCTCTCTGGCTCCGCCCCAGACCTCCTGAGTCTGAATCAGCATCAGTGAGATTCTCAGGTGATTCATACACACTGAAGTTTGAAAAGCACTGATTTAGAGACTCTGGCTAACAGTACAGGCTTCTGGATCCCCCTCCTGAGAGATTCTTATTCAGTAGTCTAGTACGGTGGCAAACCCCTTACAGCTAGATTTGAGAGCTGCTGAATTACAGAACTGCATAAGTCTCCGCGATTCTGTTGATACTTAAAACACTCTGAAGGAATGTGTGATTCTCTGGGGGTGAACGGGTGGGAAATCTCCCGGAAGGGAGCAGAGGCTTATTCCCTAGGTGCCTGTGGGTTGCCCAATGTGCAAGGCAAGAGAGAGAACGCTGAGCATTTCATGGCTGCGATTAATGACTGTCAGCGGCTCCCTGTTAAGATGGTAAACTCATTTAGCAATGGATACTGAGAAACAGCCGAATCCAAAGGCAGAGAGTGGTAATCTAATTGCACTGAATTAGCCTCAGGAGACTCGGACAATATCAACTTCAGAAAACCACAAAGGGATCCTTTATAAGGAGTTTCAAAAGCTTTGGGGCCTCAGCACCTCTCATCAGGGCTTGAGTTACAAAGCAGAGACGCTGGGCTAAGCCCCTCTCCTCAGCATCTCAGGCCATTGTTCCCTTCCAGTGTGCTTTCTGCATGAATTTGCTGGCTGGCCCCATGGTGTTTTCAGATGTGTGTTAGGCTTAGCGGGGGTTGGTTCAGGAGGGACAGCAGGGGTTCAGGGCTAAGAGGCCTCCAGCCATATCGGCCACTGGTCCTGTGAACACTGTCCATGTCTATGGACTTGTCTGGAGACCAGTGCACTTTCGAAGTGGCCTTTTTGGCTGGCTCTGACATTTTCTTATTTCGAGGTCCTTCTCATTTCATAATACCAGCCTCTTGCATAACCAGGTGATCTCCTTTTCATAATCCTTTGTTGCACATGTGTGTGCACGCGCACGTGCACAATGCTCATGTTCATTGCCCATTTTATCCGTCACCAATCCATTTTAAAGAAGGAAAAGGGAGGAATGAAAGTGTGTTTTGGCATGACCCAGAGTGCTTACAAGGATGGGATGGTCATTTGGGAGTCAGGAAAGGAGGGAATAGAAGTATCGTGAAGATTTGTCTCTGACCTGCATTCATTTACTTTAATGCAGTAAATTATAAATCTCAACCCACAAAAGCAGCTTGAATTTCTTCTACAGCCTTCCTGGGAGGTGGATTTCTCTGGCTTCCTACCTCCAGTGACAGGGACCCTTACTACCACTGAGGCAGCCCATTGCAACACTTGGCAGGTCTGCTAGAAAGTTCCAAATTAATTGAACTAGAATGTGTGTGTGTACATTAAAATAATTATCTATCAATTTGCTCTAGTTCTTCTCTTGGAGCCATATAGAATAAATCAAATTTAATGTTTCCTAAATGGGGGTCCCTGGATATCTAAGGGGTTCATGAAATAGTAATGAAGATTCAGAATCCATCTTAAACATTTCAGAGACTCTAACAAATTGCATATTTACTTCTGACAAAGCTCTATGGACTCACTAAAAAGCATCACGTGTCTTTACTTCTGTTTTCTTTTAGGTCAACTCAGTGTGATGACGTCGCTTATACTGTAACATTCAGTATTTCTGGCAGTTATGTATACCTCTGAATAACAAAGATGGGGAAAATAAGTTAATGATGAATGGGATTTGGCAAACAAAATTTTAAAAACATAGCTTTTATGGGGGAAGGAAGAAACCCAAACAGAATCCCTGGTGTAAGTATAGCAACTTTGGGTCTCTTTCTCATGCTACTGCTCAGCTCTATGGGGATCGTGATCAAGCACCGTGTTTTCTCATCATCCAAAGTGCTTCCTGGGGAAACAGACATATTTATGTGATTTGTCAGTAATCTAGGGTATCACTATCTAGGGTGGGATAACCCGCCAGAGTGAAGTTGCTTAAAGAGGTCCTCAGTTCTTTCAAATTTTTGAGCCTGAATATAATGCAATGTTGCTATTTCTTAGAATGATTGAAATACGCAGCAGTATTTGTAACCAAAACTATTCTATCATGGAGGAGATTGGAAGAAGATAATCTTTAACTGGCACGGTTAAAAGTGATTTTAGAGAGAGTGATTTGTTGAGTCCCTTCATTTTACAGCTGGGGAAACTGAGGGCCAGAGAAGTCACATAACCCTCTCAAGGTCATGGGACTAGCGAAATTCTGGATCCCGGGTCTCCTGCCCTTTGGGCCAAGGCCTCTTTGCCTAAAGCAGCAGAAAACCTGCAGAACAGCATCAAGATGGCCAGGAGGGAGACAACGCCATCCATCTCAAACATCATTCTGGCTTCTGCCAGCTGATGAAGGAAATGAAGTTAATGACGCCCACGTAAATGTGATGCTGTCGCAAGACGCGTACACAGGCTGTCTGGAGAGGAGCTCTGCGGGCCCCCTGAAGAAGGAAAAAGGTTTTTAGTGTAGCTTTACAGGGGGCAGTGTCTCCGTTTTCTGCAAGGACAGGGACTCTGGCATCTTTTAGCTGTGTCCCCTCCGCAGAGTGCCTGGTTTGGGACCGGACACAGCCACATAATAAATAGATGCGCGCTGACGGAAGGGAGCAGGGTCGGCCCTGAAGCAGATTCATTTCGAGCCCTTGTAGGTAGGGGCCTCTGAAGACCTTATCCCAGGGGGGAGGGAACTTAGAGGTGTTGGAATCAGTCATTTGAATTGATGGGTGAGCACGATGAGTCCCCATGACGCAAAGAGTCTTGTCAAAGCCATGCTGCAGGACGGGGGCTGCGCTGACTTCAGAACGGGGACTTTTCACATCACAGCCCAGCTGCTCCCTCCACTGCACCACATGTTTGCAATCTCTTTCATAACAAGTTGGCCTCAAGACTAAATATTCTAGGGGCGCCTGGGTGGCTCAGTGGGTTAAAGCCTCTGCCTTCGGCTCAGGTCATGATCCCAGGGTCCTGGGATGGAGCCCCACATCGGGCTCTCTGCTCGGCAGGGAGCCTGCTTCCTCCTCTCTCTCTCTGCCTGCCTCTCTGCCTATTTGTAATCTCTGTCTATCAAATAAATAAATAAAATCTTTAAAAAAAAAGAATAAATATTCTAAATATCCCCTGATAGGTCATCACCAGTTTTGCGAATATGCAGAAGTTACATGCCCATTCATAACTCTGTTTACCAGCCTAGGGTCCTTGGGAATAAAAAAACACGATGCTTTCTTTTCTCCTACTCAAGCTTCCTAAGCTCCCAGAAGAGGGTAGACCAACGTTTTGATTGGCCCCTGTGCAAACTTGCCCAGGTAACTTCTTTCCTTAGGAAAAGAATCCTTGGTCCATTTTAGAGGCTCCTAAACACTCTGCAGTGCTCACAATGCAGCAGGAAAAATTTGAGGGGAAATACATTTATGCTACCGGGAGGAAAAGATTGAGGTGGTCATCCGCGCCCCCTTGGGCAGCTTGGAGGCTGAGAAGCCAGAGGGGTCACCTCAAAGGAAAACTCATTCACCTGGCTTTTCACGACAATATGAAGCAGTCTATTTGCCATGTTTCTTTTGACCTGAGTGTGAATAGAAACATCTTTCCTTCAAGGTTTTAGTGACCTTTCTTAGTAAATGTGTGCCATATTCAGCACAAAACCCTGTGCGAGGAAGCATCTACTGGGCTGGCAGGTGGAAGCGGCACATAAAGAGAAGCTGATCATCTTCTGGTGAAACCAGCCATGGATTAGACTTGGTATATCTCCTCAACCTTTATTCCCTTTGCAGGCATGAGCTGGGTCCCTTTTTACTTCATTGGGGGTGCTTTGTGTTTTTCTTGAGCATTTTCTTAAGGAAACTAGACTTTTTTCTTCATTGTAATTAGTATATCAAAAGAGCAGATTAAATATTTGGTCATTTTATAGTGGTGGTTGTCAACTGCAGATAATTTTTGCACCCCAACCCCTACTGCAGGATTTTTGGCAGGGTCTGGAGATATTTTGGGTTGTCATGACTCGGGGTGGAGGGTTGCCACTGGGCCACAGTACTGCTGAACATGCACAGGACAGCCGTCCTAACAAAGACGATCTGGTTCAAAATGTCAATAGGGCTGAGACTGAGAAACACGTTATATGTTATGAGTCTATCTGAATTACTCAGAAGATAAGATATTTGGGGGTCTTCCTGGGCCCTTCTAGCCATAAGGCACTGTAAAGGCTCTGGGAATCAAAGCAAGTTCCCTTTGGCTTGAAAAGCATGTTTGAAAGGAATGTGCTTCTACCATAAAAAAACTCATATCTATTATTTTTTACCAGTCTGGATATAAAGCCCCATCTCCAACTGAAAATAAAGAGACAAAATTTAGGTTATTGAATCCTAGAATGTCACTCATGGAATTTTAGAACCATAGGCTTTTAAAATACCAGAGCAGGAACTTCAGCCAAATCACCTCATTTTCCTTATGGGGTCACAGTTGAGGAGCACTGCAATGCTGTGTGCCTCCCAGAACCCTATGTCTCTTTCCCCTCAGCTCTGTCTAAGTCTCAATTTGTTCTCTCTGTTGGCACCATCTGAGATTTCTGGCTCACTCCGGCTTGTTGTTTTGTGGTACCGTCATTGTTGCCATTTTGCTGGTTAGGTACTGATGCAGCGGTACTTCTATTATTGATGGCCTTTCCTTTTTCTAGCCCCCAGATTTCCCCAACAAGGTGAGCAGCTGGCATCCTTTAATCTAAGGAGTACCTGGGTGCCTGAGATGATTGGACCGGCTCCTTCCAACATGAGTGCCTGCCTGTCCCTTGGGGGAGAAAGGGTTATTCACATGGAACCTGCTAGGGAGCTGCCCCTCTCCATTTACCCCCACATACAATTCTATTGAGTCCCCAGATTTTAATGCTTCTGCATTTTCACCTAAAATTTAAAAAATGAGAGAGTTAGAAATGAAAGTGCCAATTACACAAAGACAATACTTTCCCTCCTTTTGACCCCCCCATCTCTCTGAAAAATTTCTGAGGGTATTTCCCTAGTTCAATTTCTAGTTTTATTATTTTATGTTTCAGAACATTTCTGAAACAACATTTACTCCTCAGATGATGTAGCCATTCCTGTATCTTGAAAGTGCAACAGTACCAATCTCTTCCCAGCTCTCCAGAGTTATGACTCTTCTTTCTTTATAAACACAGAATCCCATACACATTTGTAGTTTAGATATGTCTTGACACACGTAGGGGAAGAAGATGTAGAGTGAGGCTTCCTAACGGGCCACCACCAGTTTACTTAAAGAATTAGCATGGTGGATTCATAGTGTTACCAAAATGATTACAATGCAAACCTTTTAAACTGTGTCTCCCTTTTGTGAAAGACAATGTCAGGGAGAAGAAAATCAAACATGAGGATAAAAGCAATCGGGTGTGTGTATGGGGGGTGATGTGCTTGGTCCTATTAATTTGCTCTTTAATCTTTCTGGTTCAGTTCTGTCTCAGTAAGCCAAACAGAGAACCAATTTGCATACAAATGTTACCAAGTACCCCACCTCCACAGGATTTTACAGTTCTATATGTATGTAGAGGAGAAAGGATTTGATACTGTTAAGAGGATACTTCTTGCCCTTTCCCCCATAAAGTAGCTACATTTCACTACAATTCACAAGGCCCTGGATTGTTGCACTTTTTTGATTCTATCTGACTCCCTGACTATTTGAATTCTGAGCTGCGGGCAGGACTATGGCCTATCAAATAATTATTTGAACTGGAGATTAGAAGCTTTAGCATTGGGTATCTCAGGAACGGAGGGGGTCTTTTCTTTATCTCAAGAGAAAGGTATGAAGAGTGGTTCATATATAAACCCTTACAATCTGGGGTCTGGGGGAGGTGTCATTCATTTAATAAACCAATCGACAGGTTAGTCAAACCAACGATTCATATGTAGAATTCTCTACAATGTTAAAAGGAAAACCAAGAATTAGTTGCTGGTTTATGATGGGAGAGGATAATATTTGGTGATTACTTATTTTTAAAAATAACCTAGAGTGGGTTTTTCAAATGGCTGTTAATACAATGCCATGGTAAAACATGAGAGGCAGGTATCTAAAATGAGGAAGATTAATGATTCCTGTGGGTCATGGAAGAAGAAAAATTTTTTTTCAATTCATATAAATGGAATTTATCATAACCACCTCTGATGATGGCTGATTCACCGACTTACAAAAGGACTATCTATTTCAATGCTTCCTGAAGAGGTGATTTTTCACTTTTCACTTGTACTAACATAGAATGTTAAGCCTGTAGGCAGAAAATATTAACCTGGGAGATAACGGGTGAGGGAACTCAGCTCCAGACTGAGGGACAGACATAAATCAAACAAAACAAACAAGAATTGTCCAACGGTTCAGGATCTGCAGATAACAAAGTAGAGTTTGAAAAGGTGAGTGGGTGAGAGGAGGGAGTCAAAGTTTCAAAAGGGAAATGTTTCCCAGGATCTGTTCCTAAGTAGATCCACTCTGCACCCAAGTTCAAGGCTTTACAATCAGAGGTGATAATACTATTGTTTCCAAGCACTAAACCTCAGCACTAACCCCCCCCCCCCCGCAGAAAAAGAAAACAACAACAAAAAAGGAGAAAAAAATAAAATGTTCTGTGTCCAGCAAGTTCTAATGCAACCTTCCCCCTCACCGCTAGTTGTCACTTGGCTCCCAGACGGGAGAGCTGAGGTTTTCGGCACTGCGGTTAGAGAGAATGCAGTCCTAATTAAACTGAGTAACTCCTGAAGCTTCCCCTTAAAGTCCTCAGCCCAGTGAGAGCCAATATGCAGAGGGGCTGGGGGCCAGTGATGGGGTGGGAGTATAGCAGGTGGAAGGACAGACAAATCACAAAAAACGCAAACAGCTGCCAGAGCAGCGACTGTCTCAGACCTCCACGCACAAGCCAGACACCCTGCGGGCGGGGTGGGGTGGGGGAGCGGGGAATGGAAAGACCCGATTGCAGCGGTATACAACAGCCCCCTCCCCCACAAATGAGGGGATCACGGACAGAGTCAGCCTCAGTGCTCCTTTCCCCCGTTTCCATTACAGCGATGTGGTCAGTAGAAAATTGCATACCTGAAGAATACAATGGTCTCCCAAAGGTAGAGTCGAAGAGTATTGAAGCTGTACATTTTTCAGGTCCTTGTGCTTTGTAGTCCACGAGTTATGGGGGCAAAAATGTTTCAAATTGGCACTTACAAAACCAGCGAGTGCTATTGAAAAAATAATCCAGATGCTAAGAGGAGGTGGAAAACCGGGGCGCGGAGGAAGAGCCCCAGGGGAAATTGGAAAGAGGGGTCTCTGGGTACCACGGACAGAGGCAGCCGCGAAGCGTTTCAGCACCACGGAGAGCGTCCAGCCCTGCTTTTCAGGAGTGCGAAGAGTATTGCTGTTTGTTAAACTCCAGCTTGTCTGTTGGCTCCCTGCGGCGCTGGGGAGGCACGTTTGGGGGTGGGTATATTTTCTTTTTTACCCCTGTTTTTCTGTTTAAACGGCTAGCTCCATGCAAGGGAAAAAAAAATCTTCTGTGGCGATCAGAACGCTGGCCTCGGACTGTTAGGTTCGGCGAGCATCTTGGGTAGAGAGAGCTGGGCTTTATGCCCCTGGGCTGGCCTGAGGGGGTTAGGGGCGAGGGGAAGGGATTGACGGTGCTGCCTTCAGTTAAATCCCGGAGAATGTGCCAGGCTGGCGCATCGCGACCGAGTCCCGGAATCTCGTTTCCCTGTCTGCGTGCCGGTCTGCTGTCGCCTTGCGATCCGTGTTCTCTGGTCCCCGCCGAATAAGTTATGATCGCTGCAGGAAAGGTGTCCCATTGCTCGGGGCTGCAGGCGTGAGAGAGCTCAGGGCAAGTTTCAGGGGCTGCCGGGGTCCATGGCGACCCCGCGGGGCTCAGTAGCCCAAGGCTTCAGATGCATCTCGATTTTCTGAGCTCTCCCATCTTCCTCTGGCCAGGACTCCTTCAGATCTTCAGACTTTCTTACTGCATTAATTTAACAAACTGGCGGCATGGGGGTTGGAGGCGGGGTGGGAGGGGGCGGGCGAAGGCCGATGGGAGGGGGTGGAGAGGAAAAAAGGGGGGAAAAAACTCCTTAGTATCTTCAAACCCTCCCACTCGAGGTGCTCATTGGCCCGCGGCTGCAAAAACCAGATCTTTTCTCAGTGTTTGGCCAATCGCGTATAAGACTCTGGGTTGAGTTTAACGCTTAAAGTGCTGGGCGAGATCCCTGTCTCTCTTCTCCTTTGCAAGCGGGCAGTGGGGTGGGGGAGATTATGGAGTTAATCTCTCGAGGCCTGTCAAAATATTACCACGATATTTAAAGAACGTACTTATATGTGAGTAAAACAAACACGACGGGTCCCAGTTCGAACCTGTGTCTGGGCTCAGTACATCTTAAAAGGGAAGAGCTGAACCACATCCGTGACTTTCTTTAGCGCTCTGAAGTTATAATATTTGGTACAGAAGTGAAGGAGAGTTTTCAAGAAAAAGCCTGGTCCATAAAAGCCCCCTCCTGTTCCCCTGGGCCACTGCAGGAGAATTTCCTTGAGCACTGTCCAGGGTCAAGAGAGAGCAGCCCTGGCCTCACTGCTGGGCCCCCTGGGGGAGATAAGGAAGATATCCCCCATTCCAACTGGACAGGAGACACTTTTATTTACATGTCACAAGCTGGGGCAACAGAGACTAAGAGAGCTGTGTCTTGTTCCCAAATGATTGAGCCAAGCTGTACACACAGGTATTTAGTACTTAACCACTCCTACTCTCTTTTTCCCCCAGCCCCCTGCTTCTCTGTTTCCCACCTTAGCTGAGTCTCAGAAACCAGCTATACATTTCACTCTAGAGCCCAGCTGGGGAGGTGGAGTTAATCAGATTTTCCCCAAGCTACCAGACTTTAGTGGATTAATAGCCTCCGCAGGATTTTCTGGCTGATTTGAACTGGCTGGGACTCTGGGGTCTCTCCCTCCTAGCCTAGTGAGTGGGGTCAAAACTTCCCTCTTTCTCAGCAGTTAGGAACTCCTTCTTTTGAGGTTTTGGAGGTTGGTTCTCCCTACAATAGTTCTTAACAGCTCAGCTGTCTCCAAGCCCAGGCCTTCTCCCAAAGAAGTCTGGAAAGCTTTGTTCACCAGTCTCCTACCAGCAGGGATCTCCCCACCTCCAACCTCCATGCCACTCTTATGACACAGCCGACATTACTCTCTTTTATTGGCTTCCACACACCAGAACAGTGGTGGGCTGCTTAGAATTTCCAGGAGTTTCTGAGTAGTGACTGAAAAGGGCTTTGAAGGTGGTCATTCATGAGTCTTATACACATTTATATTATCTGTCTATCTATATCTATTGCTAACCTTTATTAGCATGCCTTTTATCGATCAGGTACTAATATGCACTTCACATAATCTCATTTACTTCCCACGGTAATACCTTGAGGTAAATATTATCTCTGTGCGTGTGTTTGTGTATATGTGTGCGTACATTTGTGAGTAGCTTGGGCAAGACAAACATGTATATTTCTGTCTATACAAATTGCTTTGTGATTTGGTGTCCACCCCAAATTCTGAAGCAAATGGACAGTGCACATGTGTATTTGTACATTTGTGCTTATAAATGGGTCTCTGTCCACATGGACACATATATATGCATCCTCTTGTGTCATTGTTATACCTCTGAAGATTCTAAAACAAACTGTGATGTCGCAACTTTGTCTTTGTTCCTTACCTGGCTAGGAAGCAAGTGGATAAAGTGCGTGAAAATTACCTTTTCTTTTCCTTCAAGGGACACTGTGTGTGTGTGTGTGTGTGTGTGTGTGTGTGTGTGTGTGCGCGCGCGCGTGCGCTTATTATTGTTGTTGTTGTTGTTGCTGATGTAGGCGTGACTGGCTCCAAGGCTTTGATCTGTGCAGGAGAGGGGAATATTTACTACCCGGGGGCCCCTGTCTTCTAGTAGGCTTCTGTTTACACTGAGTCTGCTACCTTTACTTAATCAGCATGCATGAAGTAAGAGTGTGCCAAGCTTTGGGGATCCGCCAATACGTTAGATGAGCGATACTCTGAACCTCCTTGACACGAAATCGCTTTAGAGGTTCAGTGGGAAAATTCCTCATCATTGGGAACCTACAATTGTTACCTCAGATCTCATATATTTCTTATGTCTGTAAGCAGTATACTCAGATGTTTCAGCCTTGTGTAGGTCACTATTGAAATACCTGTGGGCTTGGAGGTCAGAGATTTATGTTCTTATTTTATCTCTGCCTCAAAAAGGCTGGATGACGTTGGATAAATGACCAAATCTCTTTGGGTGTAAGTCACACAGGGAGAGTAGCATCCATTCTTCTCATCACAAGAAGCTGAGTAGGAGATAAGGCATTCCGGTCTAATCTTATTATGACTACCAAGCTTTGAAATAGAAATCTCAATGGAATGGAATGGATTGGCTCCAGCAGATGGTCCATTTTGTAATGGTAAGTATTCTGTGGAGCTTAATTCCAATACTTGGGTGGCCTCCTATAGATAGTCAGATTTGAGCTCTTCTAATTATGAATACATTTTGACCTGCACCGAGACTTAGTTTATTCCTAGAGGCGATTCATGCTTTAATTTCATTCATTCATTCATTCATTCATTCATTCAGCATTTACTCTGTGTCAATCATTATTCTAGGCACTGGGGATATAGCAGGCAACAAGACAGGTAAAGATCCCTATTCTAATGGAGTTTATCTTCCAGCGGAGGGGTGAGAAGACAAAAAGGTAAATTATGAGGTATTAGGCAATCATAAGGTTTAAAGAGAAGAAAGCAGTCTAAGGGGAGAAAGTGATACAGAGGTACTATTTAATATAGGGTGGTCAGAGCAGAGAGTGCTTTCTGAAAAGAAGACATTTGAACAGAGGAAAGAAGGAAGTGAGGGAATGAGCCATGTGAACCTCAGGGAGGGGAAGGAGAGCTTTCCAGGTGGTGAGGGAGCAAACATAAAAACCCTGAGAGGGAATATGTTTGAGTGTGCAGGAAAGAGCAAGGAGGCCAGTATGCCTGGGTGGAATGAATGACGGTGAGAGTGCTGGCCGAGGAGATTAGCGAGTTCTTGGGGGAGATGCCAGGCCCTGTCTCCAGAGCACAATAAGGACTTTGGGTTTTATTTTGAGTGAAACCCTTTTGGAGGGTTTTGAGTAACAAGATTGTCTGGCTACTGCGTTTACAGTAAGATGTTAGGGACGGGAGGGGAAAATGAAAACAAGGAGACTAGTTAGAAGCTACTGAAAAAAGTCCACGTGAGAGATTCTTAGAGACGGTTCTTGTTCCACAATTTATTTATAGAAGAGGAGAATGATATCCAGAGAGGTTAAGTGACTTACCCCTTAGACGAGTAGTAGAGTTGGGATAAGAATGCAGGTACCTAATTATAGCTAATGGGTCTTTCCACCTATTTTTGCTCCAACTAAAATGAAGGGCATGGAGAGAGAAGGTAAAGGAAATCTACAACGGAAGAGACTTCACCTGGCTTGTTACCAATACGTGTCTAGCAGCATGTAGAGTGCCCAGCACATAGGAGGAGCTCGTAAATATTTCTTGCAAGGATGAATGAGTGAATAAATGAAGGAAGAACAAAAAGATGCAGGCAGTGGGCCTGAAGAGAGAAAGAGGAAGGGCTAGTGTTAATCAGGTGAGATTATGCAGGCCTGAACCCGCTAATGTAATTAACACAATGCCAAGCCTCTGACCATAATGACATTCACAGAGGAGAGTGCTGGATGTTTCAATACTGCTTTGACAGGCTTCAGTGATACTTTGTAAAGAGAGATGGATATTCTGAGGAACTGAGCAGCTTGCCTAATTGTGCTGAAGTATTTTGATAAATACAGGTCTTCAAATGGTACTATGGAAGAACCTTTCCTCCAAGGAGTGGGAGGCTTACTGCCAGCCTTTCCTAACCCAATTTAGAGAATGAACTTGCTACCATTTTTTTTTTTTTAATTGCAGAGCAATAGTATGCCCTTCGTGCTTTTAAAGATGGGACCTCAGAACTACTTGGGAAATCTCAGCGGCACTAGGAGAATTTTAAGTCATAAGCAGTGGATGCTTAAAATATCGAGGGACCTTTCCTCCTATTTTTCACCAAGAAATCCAGGAATTGGAATGAACTGGCTTAATAAGATATCCCTACAATAAGATATCCCTATAAAGCTGAGTCTAGAACGCAGGACTCCTGTCTCTCAAGTCCTGGTTCCCAACACCTTCATTTGGAGACCTAAAATAAGACGAGGAGGTGGGATCAGTGAAGAAGAAATGCCTCATATCAAGAGTGATCAGGCCCTGGCTTTCTGCCCAGAGACTCCCCCAAGTTAGTTCTGTAGCCAAATCAATATGTGTGCACTGGGCTCTAGTGGCTTGACACCCATGTGAGACTTTAGGATCCCTTGTGCTGCTTTTCCATCTTCCCATCACACCATCTTTGTCTCTTTTTCCTACTTTCTTCTTAGCCTATTCTTAACTCTTATTTCACTTTTATTAAATCAGTTCCTCTTATTGGGTCTCTCACTGCCTCCACAAGGAGTTTTGGCATTAAGAAGTTTTGGCAGAAGATATGGTGTTTTTTTTTTTTCTTTCTCTTCTGAGTTTTCACTCAGTGGTTCATTCATTTAAAAAGTATATGTATTTTGGGGGCGCCTGGGTGGCTCAGTGGGTTAAAGCCTCTGCCTTCAGCTCACATCATGATCCCAGGGTCCTGGGATTGAACCCTGCATTGGGCTCTCTGCTCAGTGGGGAGCCTGCTTCCCCCTCTCTCTCTGCCTGCCTCTCTGCCTTCTTGTGATCTCTGCCTGTCAAATAAATAAATAAAATCTTTAAAAAATAAAAAATAAAAATAAAAAGTACATGTATTTTGATCACCGGCTGTGTGTCTGACACTGTGCTGAGGTTTTACATCTCTGAGAAAAGAGTTGTTCATTTGGTTTTTAACAAATGTTTATTAGCTACCTTCTCTGTGCTAGGAGCTATGGCAAATGGGTCACAATCAGGGTTGGTTGAAGGAAGGAGGAGGTGATGCAGAGAGATTCTTGTATTGCATATTTAAAAATCATTTAAATTGGAAATACACCTATATAAAGTGCATAAGTTTTGTTAAGTTACTGACAAAATGGATGCTATCTATATCATGACACAGAACATGGCCAGCACTCCAGAAGGCTGCTTCATATCCCCTCCAGTCATTTTATGCCAAAGATATCAACGATTCTAATTTCTATTACTTCCATTTTGCTTGTGTTTTGGCAAAATGAAATAATCTTCATTCATGAGAGGGATTAACCTGGAACTTAAAAGTGTCTTTTTCAGGTTTTGGTAGAAAGATTGTGGTGGCCTCATCACCAATGTTTTCTCTTTTCTATTCTTTAGAAACGTCTATTTAAGGTTGATGTTACTTGTTTTTTAAATGTTTAGAAGTGTTCATTGGTGAAGCCATTTGGGCCTGGAGCTTTCTTAGAAGAAAATTTTTATTTACAGATTCAATTTATTTAATAGATATAAGACTGTTAAGATTGTATATTTCTTCTTGGGTAGTTTTAGTAAGTTGTACTTTTCTAGGCACTTGTCCACTTAATATAAATTTTCATATTTACTTGCATAAAATTGCCATAATCCTCTTACTTTGTTAGTCTATAGAATCTGTAGGGATGTCTTCTTATCTATTTGTCTTAGGATAATTTGTGCTTTCTTTTTTCTTGATTATAACCATTTTATTGGTCACTTCAAATTACCAGCTTTAAAATTTTTTCTATATTACAAATTTGTTTTCTATTCTTTCTTTTTTCCCCCTTCTCTCAATTTATGCTTTTTTTTTTTTTTTTTTTTTGTTTAATTTGTTTCTTTTTTTCCTGGCTTCTTGAAAGGGATGCTTAGATAATTGATTTTTAACCTTTCTTATTTTCTATTATACATTTAAGACTTTGTCTTTTCTCCTGAGCTTTCTTGAGATGCATCCCACAAGTTATGTTTTCAGTATTATTCAGTTCAAAATATTTTCTAGTATCCTCTTGCTTTATATTTTGATTCTTAGAGGTATTTGGAAATATATTTTTGATTATGTCATTCCATTCTTTTCTGCCTGATATAATATCTTTGAAAAGTCAGCTAGAAGCTTTATTTTTGATCCTTTAAGGAATGCATCTTTGTTTTCTGCGGGGTTTTAGTATTTTACTTACTTTGGTTTTATCAGTTTTATATCATGTGCCTACGTTTGTTTGTTTGCTTTTATCCCTAAGGAGTCAAACCCTATTTTAATTAATTATTTTTTGTGTGTATACATATACATATATATATATATTTTATTGAAGTAGAGTTGCCACAAAATGTTACATCAGTTTCAAGTTCACGGCATAGTGATTCAACAAGTCTATATGTTGTGCTGTGCTCACAAGTGTGGCTACCATCTGTCACCATGCAACACTGTTACAATGCCATTGACTATATTCCCTATGCTGTACCTTTCATCCCTGTTGAATACTATTTTAGAACCACACAGGAAATATTGAATAAAGTTTTATGCTGAACTTCCCTGATAGACATTTTCTCACGAGGCTCTATGTAATGGATTATATCAGTCCCATTAGCCACATTCATACCATTCACAAAGGATGTACAAATTGTGTCATTTGGTTGAAGAGTCGTTTGAAAATAGTAATCTTTCTATTCTTTCTGCTTTTCAAAACATATTTAGTAGGCTCCCAGCCCATAATTGTTTGATTAAGTGTTTCTTCTAAAAATAACTTAAAGCAAAGGAATCATTTACTTTATACTTATTAAAAAACAGAACTCATCCATTTTCTCCACTGTTCCATGGAGGGAAAAACTGGTTCAGCCAAACAGATATAGGAGAAAGTATGTTTTCCATTTTGGCTTCTCTGTGTTAATGACCGGAGCAAATCCTCTGTCATTTTCACCTTGTTTGGACACAGTGGTATCAGTATCCTTTTCTTCCTCTGAATCTTGATCTGGCATCCAACACTGATATTTTATTTTCTTTTATTTTTTTAATTAACATATAATGTATTTTAGATCCAAAGATGGAATATTTCAAAGCTTGCAGGATCCTTTCTTCTAACACTGCTGATGGGATTTTCCTTCCAGGAGCACACACTCCCGTCAAACAGACGTGTCCAAGGCCTCTTCCAGGCCCGCCAGGTGCCACCCTCTGCCAGGTCCTAGCCCAGAGGGGGCCTCCCACCCCCTGTCCACTGCTACCTCCACTCCCAGCGGTCCATGGTGGCTGCTGGGGTTTCGTGTTCTTCGTGAATATCCCTGCTGAGACTCCCATAGCTCTTTCAAATTTGCATCTTGATGTAGTTCCTCAGTAGTCAGTATTTCATTATTGTTCCCTCATTCTCTCTTCTCCACTAGAATCCCAATTACACATAGGCTAAGGCTTTTTTGTGATGTTTTACGCCACTTATTTCTATTCTTCCCCACCCCACCCCTTTCTCTGAATCTGTCTGGATCTTTTCTACTCTTTTCACTAACCGTGTCTTCTGCTGTGTTTAATCTGGTTTTACACTTACATACTGAATTAATTTCAGTTGTTTTAATTTTCAGGCTAGCACTTTCACTTCTTTTTTCTTTATAGAAAATAGATTGCAACACACTGGAGAAATTCCCCATCTTTTCATCTATTTTCTGGAACATAATAATCATAATTATTTAAAAATTTCTGCCTGAGAATTCTAGAATCTGGGCTACCTACTGTTATCTCTCTATTGCCTGGTATTTTAAAATTGGATTTTGATCATTTGTATCTGTTTACTATCATGCCTAGTTATTTTTGCAGCAAATACTTTAAATTATATATGAAAAATTACACTGGCTCTGAATCATGTTATCTTCTAGAAAGATTACATTTCCTTCAAGTTGGCAGAGTGTGGACAGACCACTTTGATTCAACCATGCATTGAGATGATTTCAAACTTTGTTTCAGGCTTTGTAAAGAGTGTCTGTTTCCTCCCTCCTCTTTTTTTTTTTTTTTTCAGTGTAACTTTTTGAGGCATAAAATTAGTATGTAACATTATATAAAATTCAGTGTACAACATTATAATTTGACATCTATGTGCACTACAAAGTGATCAACCCCCAAAAGGTTAGTTACCATCCATCACCATATGAGGGGTGTCTATTTCTGATGTGCTTTACTTCTTGGGCCCATCAGGGTCTCAGCTGAAAGTGAGCACATTCTCTTTGGTGGGTCCTGAAAACAGAAACAGTTGTTTCCAGAACTCTATGGAACTGGCAAAATCATTACTTAGTGTTTTCACCTCTTAGCAGCTACTTTTTCAAAAATAATTTTTTAAAATTTTATTTTGTAATGAAGCCCTTCCTGACCATCCTCCCTGAAGTACCACCCCCCAACACTATCATTCATTTTGTTTTATTTTAGAATTTACAAAAATGTTCCCATATACCCTTCACCCAGTTTTCCCTAATGTAACATCTTACATAATATGATACATTTGTCAGAAGTAAGGCAGCAATATTGACACATTACCATTTGCTGAACTATCAACTTTATTTGGATTTTTTCCATTTTTTTCCGTTTTTGTCCTTTTACTGTTGCAGACCCCAATCCAGGATACCAGGGTACCACATTACTCATCATGTCTCTTTAGTCTCCTCTGCATTGTGCCAGAGTCTCTGTCTTCCCTTGTTTTTTCATGACCTTAATGGTCTGAGGAGTGCTGGTCAGGTGTTTTATAGAATGCCACTCAATCTGAGTTTATCTGACTTTTTTCTCATGATTAGAATGTGGTTTTAAGGTTTTGAAAGGACATCATAGTGGTGAGGTACCCTCCTTGTCATTTGATTTCAGTGGGTACATGATAATCCATTACTTATCACTGTTGATGTTGAACTTGGTCATTTCGTTTAGGTGGTGTCTGGCAGGCTTCTCCACTGCAGTTACCAGTTTTCCATTCCCATACTCTGTTCTCTTCCTCGTGCTCTCACTCAATGAGAGTGGAATTATCAGCTTTGTTTGCTTGGCTACTTAGAGTCTCACCCCCTACATGTACATCTGGGAATTTGGCAAAGGCACAGAGAAGAAATTGCATGTGGGATGTTGGTCTTGCGTTTCTGTGGATCCTTTTTTCTCTAGGGTCTTGGCTTCAATTTCTGGCTGCCTATAACTTTTGGGGGGGGTTTGTACCCCAGTGAAACTGTTGGGCCACTGTTTTCTGTTTCATCTTTTTGTTCTGCAATGAGAATCAGAAAATGCTCTGAGTAGAGAAAGCACTGATTCAGCTCTCTGAGTCGTGGCTGCCTTGGTGGTTCCCACTTGCCTTGAAACACTAATTTTATTTTTGTTCCAGTTTTTGTAGTTTTTCTCAGTAGGAGAATTTGTCAGACACAGATTACTTCTTCATAGTAAGGAGGCAGTAAGGAGCCACTGAAAGGTTCCCACCACTACTCTGCACCTTGCTCATGGTTCCCTGAATTGGCTCCCTTATGGCCCCTCTTTATCTCAGTCTTACCTTAAGCTTTCTTCAGGGATCACTGTTACTTTTTCACTTCTATTCTTCCATCAAGCATTTTTTCTTCTCTAGCTCTCACTTTTACTTCTTACACCCAACTCATAGTCCATTCTTTATATAGAAGCCAGAGTAGTCTTTAAAATATTAAACCTTTGCACTGAATTCCCTTTGTACTTAGAATGAAATACAGTTCCTTGCACAGACTTACACGATCAGCCCTGACTCCCCTCTGTGGCCAAACCTCAAGCCACTCTCCCCTTATCTCACCAAGCTACCAATTGAGCCCAGATCTTCACATAATTAGTTCTTTTTGTCACTCATGTCTCTGTTAAATGCTGTTCCTCAACAAAGCCTTCTCCAACCATTCTCCCTCAAGTACCTCCTTCCCATCACTATCATTCATTTTGTTTTATTTTTCTTCATGGCAATTATCCTTATCTAAAATTTTTTTGGTCATTATATATTTACTTTTTCATTTTAAAATATAAGTAGCACAGTAATAGGAAATTTCTTCTTCTCTGTATGGCTAGTGCCTATAGTTCTTGGCACGTAGTAAGCACTGAATGAATGAACCAAACCCTACAAGATTTATTTACTATGTGACATGCACTATGCTTCATGCTTCTGATAACTCTTTTACTAAATTATCACAATGACCCTATGAAGTGAAGTCTATTATTGCCCCCACTTTGCAGAGAAATAATGTTTAAGGCACAGAGATCAAGTGTGTTGCTCAGTTTTACCAGCCAATGTCATTTTTCAGTCTTACAATCTATAATGTATGCTGGAGGTTATTTGTTATAATCAGTTAAGTTTTCTATTAATTTTACATGTCACAACTTTCCCTCAATTGAAGACTGGTTTCCTTGATGAAAAAATATGGCATTATTGTGGATTTCCTTCTTGGATTTCCACCAGAAGAGTTCTGAGAATAGACATCTGTCATTCATTTGCCCTTCTTCTAGTAACAGCACCTGGGTTTTCCTTGAGGAATACTCCTCACCTCTCTCACTTTTGGTCTAGGTGGTTTGGGTGGGATTAGCCCAAGATCCAGGGGTGGAAGGGCCTGACAGGTCTGCTTCATCAATATACTCCAGCCCCTGAACCCAGACTTGCTCAGGGATAAACATATGACCCAAATCTATCCAATCACAGCTAATTAGACTTAGTGCTTTGAGGATGTGAATAGGAGAGCCCGCTCCCTTTCCCCCACCAAAACAAAACAAAGAGGATAAAGCCAATATCAGAAAATCAGAATTGAGAGTTGGAGAAAGCCAGTTTCCCAGTGATATTGTTTGAGTGCCTGCATCCAGGCAGCCTCAAATCATGATCTCCTCTGGGTTTTTAGTTAAATGGACCAATTAATTGATTTTGTGCTTAAGCCAGTTATAGTTGATTTCTTTTTCCTTTGCACCTGAAAGAGCCCTAATTCATAGAGTGCTCAATATATGCCTCTTGATGGTTGATTCACTCTGTGCACAAGACACTTGTACCCAACCCAAGGGTGTGTCCATGTAGCCTGATTAGAGGCCAAAGTGTGTCTCATGTGACCTTGTAGAAAATCTCCCCAGGCACCTCTCTCTGCTTCTGAGTCTGCATGAGGGTGGGCTTTCCTTTCTCAAGTGGAGGTAATAATGAGCAGGCGGCGTGGTTGCCAATGCTTGGATCTCAATGAGTGAAGCTCTAACTGCAGGAAAACCTCTCAGACATGTCCTAAGTGTCTTAATCTCTCTGTGAGCCTTCTCTCAAGGCTTAGGTGGCTGATAATATGTTTGAGCTGTTGATCCTTTCTTTGATCATGCCCCATAGGGTTGTTCTGTAATGAGACGGTGCCAAGGAGAAGAGGCTCTTAGTGGCTGCTTTGCCTTGTGCTCCAGCCATGTTGCTTGTCTCTGGATTTCACTTTTCCTTCTTCTCCTTCTGCTTGTGCTGGGATGGAAGCCCCTCAATGGGGCTGTCACCAAAGCACGTGTCTTCTGATTCCTCCAGCTCTCAGCAAAGTGTTTAAGCGTCAGAGTAATCTGCAAATAAGAAAACAGGGCTTACCAAGTCCTTGTGTCCGAGGGGCATATTGTCTTGTTTTAGAACCCTTGCACCTGATCCTCATGGGAGCTTGGGGGCATAGTCACGGCAGGTGCTGCTAGTTCCATTTTACAGATCCTTGTCGGAATGCGGTGCAGGGTGAGAAATGCTGTGTAGCCGATCTGTTCCCGACCCGATGCTCTCGCCGTTAGGCCACCCAGCACCCTCCATCCACTCAGTTCTTTGCAACAGAGATAGTCAGTAACACTTCTCAGTGTTCAAGCCCAGGCTCAGTGAGCATCTCTGTCGTCTTCGCATCCGCAGCTGGAAAAGCTCAATCTCTGAACCCATATAGCTATCCTTCGGTATTTGTAGAGTTTCATAATTTTCTACCTTGTAATGTAATTGTTTGTGTGTATTTTTATCTTCTAGAATTTAAGCTCCATGGTTCCCTTGGCACATAAAGAGCAGAGTGTTTGATCTGTGGTCGGTATTCAGGCAGTGTTTATTGAGAGTGTGAACAAGTAAATAAATGCCTTATTATTATTTTTTTCCCTGCAGTGGTAGCGGCGGCGGGGGGGTCTATCTGAAGAGACCAGAATTGTTGTTTTCAAAGTATCCAGAGGGCTGTTAGGTGGAAGAAGGGTTGAATTGGCTCGGCAACATTTCAGATTTCAGAGGGCAGAAGGAAGACTGGTAGGTAGACATTTCAGTGAGACATCGTTCAGCTCAGTAGGATTTCCTGTAGCCAGAGCTCCTCAAGGGCAAAGGGGCTACTGTGTAAGTTAAAAAGTCTGTGTCATTGAAGGTATGAAAGCAGGTACTGGGTGACCGCGTGGCAAAGACAGTACAGCGGAAAACCAAGCATCTGACGAGGGCCGGGGCTTCTAGGCTCCCTTCCCATTCACACCGTAGCATTCAAGAGGTCTTCAGTGTGGTTGGCTGTGGATGGCTTTTCAGAGTGAAGCTTCTACTCCAGAGTAAATCCTCACTCATTTAATATACACACAGGTAGTAGTGACAGTGATTAAGTGTGTGGGCTCCAGGGTTCAAATTCTGGCTCCTCTTGTTACTAATGTGTGACCTTGGCAGAGCTACTTAACCTCTCTGAAGCTCAGTTTCCTTATCTGTAAAGTGGTGTTCCCAGCACCTACGTCCCTGGGATGCTGTGTAGTAATGCCCAAAGAGCACCTTCACCCAGCACAGGGAAAATGCCCCCCACCATTGTTACTGTTACCCATCACTTCCCTCTCCTGCCCTGATCCCTACTCTGGGTGTGTGACCTGCGCTTCCTGGGGGCTGGCTCAGCCCTTCCCTCAGGTACTATCTCAGGTCTCACACAGAAGAGGTCTGAGCAGGTCCCCCAAGGACCCCAGAGCTTGTGCCCCTGATCACTCAGTGGACAGCTGACTCTGGGCCTAGGGATCTGAGGCTTTGAGACCTCCGGCCACTCTCCAAAGCCAACAATGCTGGCACTCATTCAAGGCAGTTTTCTCCTGAATTTCAGAAGCAAAGAGTCCTTTTTGTTTTAAAAGCTTGAAGTTAAACATTGGGTTCCCAAAAGATTGATGGCAGTTTCTTCAGTTTACCCCTAAATTCCTGACCTGAATTTCCACTGCCCGGGTTATATTAGTGCACCAACAAAACCTGTGCCCTGGGAAGAGAAGATCTGTTCTTGTCCTTTGGTCATTGAGAGACTTCCAAGAGGAGATCTCAAGTCCTCAGCCCACCCCTTAGTTGAGAGCAAAATTGCTCCTGGAGTAATTCTCTGTCCTGCAAGTTTTGAGATCTAATAAAAGTGGAACAAAATTGACTCAAAGACTCTTACATAAATTCTTCTTTTATGTAAGCTCCTTGATAAGAAATTATTACACATGCTACGTACTTGAATACGTTTTATCTACTTAATATCCTCTCCATTTTAAAGAAGAGAAATGAGGTACTGTTTTCACTTCTGCTTTAAAGATAAACACAGGCGTGCTAGCTCACCTCCGTCCAGGTAAGAAGGCCTAGAGTTGAGACACCAAAGCAGATCTATCTGACCCCAAAGTTTGGACCATTGATGTTGCCTTTTGTTAGGAGGACTATAGGAGAGGACTTATTACTTACATAATAAATGTAACAAACTGGCAAGAACAATTGTAGAACTCGCAGACAAGATAATGTACATGTACAAGGAGCCAGTGTGTCCATCTTCACATGAAGCAGTCAGGCCAACCCCAAGAGGTTGATGTTCATATTCTTGATTTCTAGATCGGAAAAACAGGCACCAGGAAGATAAGGGGTTTGCTCAAGAAAGCAAAGCTAGGATGCAGACCCTTCTCTGGGTGCAAGGGGGCAGGTGCGTTTTCCATCATCATGGTTGTTGCCCTACAAGAAATATATTTTAAAAACCATGCTTAAATTATGCCTTCTTTAATTTTTTTTTTTTTTTTTCCAAAACATGTTAAGCCATCTTCTCGGAGTCCCTCAGTGATTCAACATGCTTGCCAGGGCAGGCTTCAGGTGCCCTGTTTCAGTAATGACAGGCCTGAGGCTAGAAGGTTTGCCTGACATCAAACCGGGAGACGAGGGAGCAAAGATGGGTTTGAACCAGCTGTTTTCACTTACGGGAAGCTCTGCTTCCGTTCTCCTTGGTTTCCTGGTTTGTCCCGCCTGCCTTCCCTATTCCTTGAGTTGTTAAGTTTCCCTTGACCTCTCAGGGTTTCCAATCTGGTGCTTCTTTGAGTCTACTCTCTCCTGTCTTTCATTCAGTCCAGAGTCCTATGCCAGGGAATTGCCAAGGGGAAAGGTGACTTCCCCTCAACCAGTTAGCCTGCTCGCCCCCCCCATTCCCCCACTCCTCTCTACTCCCCCCAGTACCATTTACTGGTACCTGTCCTACCCACCAGGGACCTCAGACTTCATGAACAAATTGTGTTTTATAGATGTTTATGTAAACTTAAGTGTGACTTTTGTGTAACAGAGGTCAGCATGAGGATGGGAGAAAGTCAGTGACAAATTCTTAGAGACAAGAAGAGAGCTTGGTGCTGAGGGACCAATCTGAAAAATCTGTGTTCAAGTGTCTGTTTGATCCCTTGTTAGCCATGTGATTTTAGGCAAGTTAATTAACTCTTTTCAGCCTTGTTTCCCAGTCTGTTAAATGAGCCTAATTTATAAGGTTATTGCTGAGATCATAGGAGATAATTAATATGAACTGTTTAGCACAAAGCATGTGCTCTTTTATTATTATAGTAAGTGGTGAATAAATGGGTAGGTAAGACTTATATAAATTAATTAAAATATAAAGCAGGGACTGTATTTTAGTGACTGTAGAACCCCAGTGCCTATTTCAGGATTTGGCACAAAGTCAAGGATCTAGGTCTGTAGCTGTGGGTGCCATCTATTGAATGCGTTTCTGGCTCCAGGCACATGCTAAGAGTTTAGTGTGCATTCTGTCATTTAATCCTTCCAGCAACCCTGTGGGAGGGTAGGCTGGCTCTCCTACAGGTGTTATAGATGAAGTTGAGGCTTGGAGAGTTTAAGTGACTCACCCACTGTCATGTGGGTCTTTCTAACGTCCAGGTCCCTTATGTTTGACTCCCAAGCCTGTGTTCACTTGTTTATTCTGAGAGTGGCTTATTCATTCAGGCACCATTCTTTGAATATCTCCCCTGGGAGGAGGTCCTGGATCTAGTGCTGGGAATGCAGTGGGGACCACGGTGTAGTTCATGCCCACAAAGAACTCATCAGCTGAGAAACAGACCCCTCTAACAGGGGGGAGGGGAGGACAAGTGTCATGAGGAGGGCACTCATGTGGGGACTGTGGACACACTCCAGAGGGACTTGTTGCCTCCTGAAGGAGGTGGACTTCAAACTATGAGAAGGGCCAATGGTAGATCAGTAAGGGGAGAGTATTCTAGAGCGTAAGCTTAGTGGGAGCAAAGGCTTGGGGGAACTCCCTTGGAAGATGGCATATGGGTCTTGGCCAAGGATATGGAGGAGACCAGTGGGGGAATAAAGCTAGCAGGAAACATGAAGTCCAAACTGTGAACATGCTGAAGAGCAGTTTAAGGATAATGAAGGTAAGGTAGGCTAAGTTAGGTTAGAAATGAACCCAGACTTGGGTCCGTGGGAGCTCACACACGCAGGAAGCGTTTGCTAGAAGATGAGAAGCTCAGGATGAATTTGTAGTGTTTTTGTTTTTCATGAGACAATCTTCCAGGCCAGAGTTGGAGGCTATGAATTTCAGGTAGGTGGGCAGGGCCCAAAAGGTCATTTAAGGCAATGGAAGTTTGGTGATCGTCTCACGGGACTCAGCTGTTGTACTTCTTTTTCAGGAAATTGTGAGCATCGGATGAAATAAGGTGAGCTTTTTGCAAGCCCCAAAGGCCTGTGTTTTCTGGGGGTTGACTATCACTCGGGAGGTGCGAGGATGGGCCTTGTTTCTGAGCTGACTCTGCTGGGGACAGTCCTGTGGCTTCCGCGCAGCTCCTTGGAGAGGCCCTGCTGGGCATTTTCTCCAGCAGCCTTGCAGCCATGTGGCCTTATGCTGCTATCCCACTGGCCGCTGGCGAGGTGATTGTGTTATCCAATACCCTGGGAGCACCACAGGTGGGAGGCAGCTCCCACAGACTACATTTGCTTCTCGGTGATTACATCACAGTCTATAAAGGAAGAATAGTTCCCATGTTTATGTATGGGTTTCCAGAGGAACGCGAACGCAAGCTATTGAACATATGATGCTCTGTTTTCTTCCTCTGTTTGTTTGTTTCTTTGTTTCTTTCTATTTATTAAATGTCTTAAAAATTGAAGTATAGTTGGCATACAAGCTTCTATTAGTTTCAGGTATACAAACAGCATTTAACAATCCTATAAATGAAGCCATGCTCACCATGGTAAGTGGAGTTACCATCTGTCAGCATACACAGTTATTACAATATTATAGGTGACATTCCCTATGTTGTACTTTTCATCCCCATGACATTCGTACTTCTTCTTCTTCTTTTAAGATTTACTGATTTATTTATTTTAGAGAGTGAGTAAGTGAACAGGGGGAGGGGCACAGGGTGAGGGAGAGAGAATCCCCAGCACACCCCCTGCTGAGCTGGAAGCCCGACCTGGGGCTCCATTCTAGGACCCTGCAATCATGACTTGAGTTGAAATGAAGAGTCAGATGCTCAGCTGACTGAGCCACCCAGGCACCCCTGGATGTTTATACCTCTTACTCTCCTTCATCTACTTTACCCATTCCCCCACTCCCCTCCCCTCTGACAACAATGACTTTGTTCTCTGTATTCATGAAACTATTTGTGTGTGTGTATGTGTGTTTGCTTGTTTTGGTTTTTAGATTCCACATATAAGTGAAATCATAAAGTATTTTTCTTTCTCTGACTCAATTCACTTAGTATAATACCCTCTAGGTCCATCTGTGTCATTGTGTGTTGTGAATGGCAAGATTCATTCTTTTCTTTTTTTAAGATTTTGTTTATTTATTTGAAAGAGAGAGAGCATGAACTGTGGGGAGGGGCAAAGGGAGAAGCAGACTTCCTATTGAACAGGGAGCCCGACATGGGGCTCAATCCCAGGACCCCAAGATCACAACCTGAGCCAAGCAGACGCTTAACTGACTGTGCCACCCAGGACCCCCAAGATTCATTCTTTTTTATGGCTGTGTAATGTTCCATTGTGTGTGTGTGTGTGTGTGTGTGTGTGTATGTGTGTATGTGTGTCTAACATATCTTCTTTACCCTTTTGTCAATTGATGCACACTTAGCATTTCTTTTAAAAAATTACCATCAAGGCTGTTTCATTTCCTCCTCTATTAGCAGTTCTGTGTGATGCAGTGTAATTGGTGGGTCTGCATTCGTATTTTGTGCATGACCTCAGAGCAGGGCAGTGGGGTTCAGTGTTGAAAGCACTGGATTTGGAGCAAGCTGGATTTCTCACTACAGTCACCTGGTGAGACCATCCCGGTTACTCTCCTGTCGGAGCTCCTCCTTCACTTTGGCTGGAGTTAGAGCAATTCAGTTTGCCAATACCAGTCTGTCATGACAACTAGGGAGAATTAGTTAAGAAAACAGAGGACAATGATCAGAACTTAGATCATGTGGTTTCAGGAGATCAAAGTATTTTGAAGCCAGATAGCACAGAGGGGAATGTGAAATGGGTCCTCCGTGGTACAGAAGTCAGGAGCCACCAGTCCTAATTAATCTCTCTATGTGTGTGAGCCTCCTCTAGGGAACCTGGTCTGCATCCCTTTATCTCCCCCACATAAAAGAGCCTACACATATAACCTTGAGCATCTGTTGACTTGGGGAACATGTGAGGAAATGGGGCAGTTTGTATCTAAAGCATGTAGCATACTTTTTCCGGCCCACTCACCATTTAGCAACCACAAATCATCTGAGGGTCCTCTCCTGTCACTCCTTTATTCCATGAGTCTGGATTGCTCTTCCTGAACTTGGATCTAATGAAATCCTAGGCATTATTCAAAGTCCTTCTGAAAGGCCATCTCCTCTTGATAGTTTTTCCTGTGTTCCATTTGGATATTTATCTTCTGTTTGTACAAACCTGCAACACTTTGCTCGTGTTACAGTGATTCCCAGAATGTTATGTTACAGTGATTCCCAGAATGTGGGCGTCATGAACCTTGTGGCCAAGAGGATGTTTCACACAGACAGAAACATAGGTTGAAGCACATGGCACAGAAGTGACTCCCTCTTTGGTATTTCTGGTTACATAAGAAGGTCTCATGGTGGTGATGCTATGTCTTTAACACCTTTTTGCCCCTTTCCAGTTTCTTCTTTCAAATGAAGGCAGAGGGCAAGGCAGATCTCAGGCCCAGAGTCTTTGACAGTGGTTCTAAGTAGCTACAATTAATAGTGCTTATTTAATAGTATTGTTTTTATTTATTTTCATTTTCTATTTTTGGTAAGTAATATGGGTTTTCCATTTATAAAAAGTATTATAATATAAAAAAGTAAACTTATTTGGGTCAAAAAGTGAGTGGGTGATGGAAAAAAGGATTCAATAATAGAAGTTTCCCCACAGATATGGCCGGCATTGTTGAAGTTGTGCTGTAGTGATTGAAATGGAACTGAAGCTAATTCTCTAGGAATAGAATTGGTTATGCCTCTTCCTCTCAAGTCTGTGAGGACAGGGGCTATGCTTCCTTCCTCTTTGAGATATTCTGGAAGATGAGTTGGCAAACTACCATCCATAGGCACATCTGGGCCACCCCTTGTTTTTGAGTGCCCCCCCCCGCAAGGAATGGGTCTTACATTTTTAAAAGTTAGAAAAAAATTAAAAGAATGATATTTCATGAAACAAGGCAGAGGATCATAGGGGAAGAAAAACTGAAACAAGATGAAACCAGAGAAGGGGACAAACCATAAGAGACTCTTAATCTCAGGAAACAGACGAGGGTTGCTGGAGCGGAGGCGGTGGGGGATGGGGTAACGGGGTGATGGACATTGGGGAGGGTGTGTGTTGTAAAGGGCACTGGGTATTACATAAGACTGATGAATCACAGTCCTGTACACCTGAAACAAATAATACATTATATGTTAATTAATTGAATTTAAATTAAAAAAATAATTCATGAACATGAAAAATACATGAAATTCAAATATCACTGCCAATAACGGTCTCTTGTAAATACCACCATGCCCGTTTGTTTACCTATCATCTGTGGCTGCTTTCACCCCACAACAGCAGATTGAAATGCTTGTGACAGGGACACACAAAGAGCGTTTACTATTTAGCCCTTTGCAGAAAAAGCTAGCTGACCTCTGTCCTGGAGGGTCATTGGGCGTGGAGTCAGGAGGCCTGAGGTTGACACCCGGAACACTGACTGTCACGGGGTGACCTTGGGCAAATCAAGTCTTCTCTTCAAGCTTCAGTTTTCCATTTATAAAATGGAGCTAATAATAGTAGCTACCATAGGGCCGTTGTGAGGATTAGCTGCGCGTGCACCCATTTCATAGACGTGAAAGCATTAGAAAACCTAGATATTTTTATTTCCCTCAATAATTGTGACCTTTGTCTTGGTGAGAGACGGTATATGCTCATAAATGCCAGCTCTACCCAGTCCCTAATATTTTCTAGTGGAATCTGGAAGCCTCTTGTATTTTTAAGGTAAGGAGGGATTATTTTCTCCTTGTTTTCCTGCTTCGGACATTCATTACCTTGCTGTTTTCTACATTTTTCTTCCTGCCCCTTCCTCCCCTCCCCCCCATTGGTGACTAAGAGGCATTCCCTCCACACCTTTCCCTTTGACCGTCGCCATCTTGGCCATGGTAGTCAAGTCCACTCCAACCCCAGGATTCTTCCTCCAGAATGAACTGTACTTAAGGAAATACCATCAGACAGGAAGCAAGAACCTATTTCTCTTCAGTATTTTCTAGATCTGCTGTGTGCTGTAAGAACATACTGACTTCTCTTTGGCTTTTCAAATAAAATTTGCTCTGGTCAGGGAGGGATATCTGAATGAAATTTCAAGTGTGTGTGTGTGTGTGTATAAGAGACAGGCCTTGAGGGAAAGATGCTGAAGGAAATTATTTGGCATGTATTGAGCATTTACTATGTGTTGGGCACTGTGGGGAAACATACCCTTATTGTCTCATTTAGTCCTCTCCATAATAGAAAGAGGGAGATAAGTTATTATCCCTACTTCATAGAGTAGGAAACTGAGGTTGAGGATTGAAGTCCCTTGCCTGGGGTCTCCCAGCAGGAAAGAGATGGAATGTCTCCGCATCTGACGATGCTGACATGCTATGCTAGCCCGGCAAGCTCTCCCTGCATCCTGACTTGTGCTCCCAGTGTCCTGTGGTCCCAGCTCCGGTCCTCGGGACACTCTGCTGTGGTTCCTGTGTAGCGCTCTGCCTCCGCATCTAGCCTCTAAGCCTAAGGTAGGCAGAGACCTGTTCGTTGCTGTGTCATGGCACCTGGCCAAGGACTGGTACAGGACAGGTGCCCATGACTGTTTACTAAATGGGGGATGAATGCCTGAGTATAATGAGCATTTCTATAGCTCAAAGCATTCACCTGGAACTTAAGGGGAAGGAAAACGATAGACTCCTGGGGCTCACCAGCCACCAGTGCTGCTGCTGCTGCTAGGGAAGCCTTGGAAACAGGAGAAAGGAAGCGGGAGAACCCAAGTGTTCATTTCAGTTGGAAAAACAAGGCAATAGGATGTATTATTTCATTATTATTTAATTTGACAAAGAAGGAAAAAAGTTGCATGTCACCTGCTCCTTTCCAGCTAATCTAGAGCTTTGCCAATTTTAATCTGTGTGCTCTTTGTGATTTTTGCTATACTTATGTGCCAGCCATATTATTTACTTAATATTAAAATGTCAGCCCAGTTTAAAAATCATACATATATTTATTTTTAAAAGGATTTTTAACACTCTAGTAAATGGGAGCTATTTCCACTTGCTTTTAAAAGTAGATGGTGTGGGGGCACCTGGGTGGCTCAGTCAGTTAAGCATCTGCCTTTGGCTCAGGTCATGATCCCAGAGTCCTAGGATTGAGCCCCACATTGGGCTCCATGCTGGGCAGGAAGCCTGCTTCCCCCTCTCCCTCTGCCTGCCGCTCTGCCTGCTTGTGCTCTCTCTTGCTTTCTCTCTGTCAAATAAATAAATAGAATCTTTATTTTAAAAAGTAGATGATGTGAAAATAAATAAAATAAATACAAAAACATAAGCGTAATTACATTCCAGTAGGCATTGTTACCCTGTGGAAGGACCCGGGCCGGGACACTTTTTCTTGGAAAGGATGATTCAGAAGCTTATTAGACTTGAAATTCACTGGTCAATTCAGCACCCTTTAACAGGGTCAAAGACAGACTTGTACCAAAGGGAGGCTTTCTTCTTCATAATGAGAAGAATTTAAGGAGAGTTGGGGAAGAGATAACTTCCTTACGGAATGAGTCACTGTGATTTTAGCTTGTGTCCGCGTCTTTCCTAAAGCCGTCTGCACCGTGTAAAGGCCGTGTCACACTGGTTGGCAAATGCCGAATCAGTGGAAGCAGGCCTCTCTTCTTGGGTGTGAGATCTTAGACAATTCTGCTAAACTCTGCGCTCTTCCTGCTGCCTGAAATAAATGGAAACGGTGGTTTATTTCCTCCTGTCCCCAGGCAGGGAAGAGGGTAGAGGGCAGGCTGCTAATGGTCAGGGCCCTTCTGTCCAGGCCTTCAGAGGCTGAGCCCAGGGTACACAGGAGGGCCTGGAGGCCGGCTGCGGTCCCAGGCTGGAGCCTGCAAACCAAGGGGGTCTGGGGGCCTCTGCCAGCCAAGCAGATCTACTTCCATTCACCTCTTCAGACCAGAACATTTTATTCTAGTGAAATCTCTCTCCTGTCCCAATTCACTCACTGCAAAAACAAACATAATTTATCTTCTGGAGGGAAGGGTGCAGACTTCAGCTTGGTTCTTTTTTTTTTTTTTTTTTTTTGGCTCAAGCACCAGCTCAGCCTAAATCCCTTGAAAAAAAGAGGTGGGTAAAGGCTAGAGCACGTAACCTAATTGCAGGTTTGAAAATAAAAACCCAAGTGGATATCCTCTCAAAGTTGGAGAGAAGATGGCCTTAGTGTTCTAGAGAGGCGGGAATGGAGGTTTCCAAATCCACATTTTGTTTGACCTATTTCTGCTGGAATCACCTACTTTTTTTTTTTTTAATTTTATTTATTTGACAGACAGAAATCACAAGTAGGCAGAGAGGCAGGCAGAGAGAGAGGGCGGGAAGCAGGCTCCCTGCTGAGCACAGAGCCCGATGTGGGGCTTGATCCCAGGACCCTGGGATCATGACCTGAGCTGAAGGCAGAGGCTTTAAACCACTGAGCCACCCAGGTGCCCCTGGAATCACCTACTTTTAACAATTTTATGAATCGTAGGATCAGGGCATCTTGGAATTTTGTATATTCCCTTAGAAGGAGAGAGGGAGGGAACTAATGCTCACTGAGTCCCTGTGTGCCTGGTAGGGGGCACCCCAGGAGATCAAGACAGAGGAAGGGTCAGCCAGGTTCTATAGATCAGGAATGCTTTGCCCAAGGTCATCCAGCCTCTAAATAGCAAAGCCAGGACTGAACTGCATTATCGTTATCCTAAAATCTATGCTGTTTCCACTGCTGTCCTCCACGAATCATGGGAGTAGAACCTGAGATTTGGAAGGAACTTCAAGACTTCTATTTAATGTTCTACCCACATAGGATCTGCTATAGGGCCCCCTACAAATTCAGCCTCCACCCGACTCCTTTTCCCCTAGGGCCTAACCATTCCATCAACAAAGGACATTAGTTGTTAATGGGCTTTTGCTGAAGTCAGAATCCCCTCTTCTCTGCTTGCCCCAAAGACCTCCTTATTCTTCATGGACATCTCGTCAGAGACCTTGGGAGTGGGGTTACCATCCTTCACTTCCATAGCAGAGAGATCCCAAAAGACTGGGCAAATATTTTAGAATCTCCTTTTGTATAAAGACAGACCAAGCTATGATTGTTTTCTTTTCAAACCTATAAACCCTACAAGATGTATTTCCTTCTTTTCTTGCTGTCAGGATTTTTTAAAAAAGTATTTTCCTGACCAAGGAAGCCATTCATTATAGAGTAGATGAGAGGAGTCCAAGGTGATTTATTTAGGCCATGTAGGGGCTAAAGGTCTATGTTAGGTTAGGTCAAAGGGGCTCACTTGCTGGGACTGGCACACAGCGTGGCCAACACCCCAAGGAATCACAGCCCTCTCATCTGGGTGCTGTACACATGGTGGCACCCAACCTTCTTGCACATACTGTGTTTGTCTGCAGAGGCTGGGGACACACAGCAACAGAGGCCAGATGGCTGGGGTTTCCCAGGCCGCCTGTCCAGTGGATGATGGTCTCCTGCCCAGGGCTCCTGGGTGCTACAGACAGTGTTTCGGGTGAAGAAGGACTAACTGGAAGATCTCAGGGTTTGGTTCTTTGTGCTCATTTACTCTGTTGTCAACACCTTCTCCTTTCTGGGCCTTGGTTTATTTTCTCTAGGAAGAGGATGACTGTGTTGACTCTTTGGGATCACAGAGGCCCTGTAAAAGAGAAGCACACACACTAAGTCTGTCCTTCTTGGGAGACTTAGGATGGGCAGCCCTGAGCTAAGCGCAGAGCCTCACGCCTTCTACTGGGGTGAATGGAGTCATCAGCATTTGCTCTCCTGGGACGTGCCACTTCCTCTTCTCTGGACCCTGACTTTGGGCTTTTGTTTCCTGGCCACACTCTGGTCTCCTTCCTGGTCCCTGGTCATGGCCCCTAACTATGGTTCTCTGGTGCAGGTTATGCCTCTGGGAGATGTACCGGTGTTGGTTGTAAGACTGTCTGAGGAGCCTGGCCAGGGGTCTGTCTTGTTGGAGTCCTGGAGCCATCACCTTCTGTGTGTCTTCTCTGGTGAGTCCCCCGACTGACAGCTTTGTTGCTCTCTTTTAAGATTCCTCCCTTTTCACATTTGTGGGTTGTGATGAGTCTGAGTATGAGCAGGAAAGCGAGGAGCCATTTGTAAAGCTGCGTGGAAGCAGGAGGCAGGGCAGTGGGGTCCTAGAGAGGGAGCGCCCGCTGGGACTGACCGCCCGAGTCTGGGTCCTGTTCCCGCGGCATTGAGAACCGAACCTGGCACTTCAATAAAATCTATTGTTGCTGAGACTGTCTTTGTAGTTTTATTGTTAGTGTGCTCTGCAAACTGTTGAGGGAGAGGACTTCAAGTGGGGGCAGAGAGGGATGAATCAGCCAGACTTCCTGGAGGAGGGAAGCTCTAACTGATCTTGGAGCCTGCATAGAGGAAAATTCTAGACGAAGACAAGGATGAAGTCAAATGCCAAAAAAAATGGAAATGGTGGTGGTGGTGGAGAGAGGAAGATGCCCTAGAGGGAGATCTGGCTCTGAAATGCTGAGCTGTTGAGCGCGTCTATTCTTCTGGAGCCTGCGTGCGTGGCATGGGCATGTGTTTGTGTGTTGAAGGGGGTGCCTTCTTGTTTTGCTCCATCAGGGCCAGGCTGACCCCACGGAGGGGGGGGGCGGGGGGATGTGGAGAAGGAAGAGGGCAAGGGCTTCTCATTCACACAGGCCTGTGTTGGAATCCTGGCTCTGTTCCTCGCTGGCAGACAGACGTTGAGCAGAATTATTTCACCTCCTTGAGTCTCTGTTTTCTCCCTTGTAGGGCTATTGGGAAATGACTTAACTGAAGAGATCTCTTTTCTCCCCTGAACCCCATCCACACTTTCGAGGAAGGGAATCTCTTGGGCCGCTCCTTCAGCTGCCTCCCACGAGCACGCCTGGTTGCCAACTGTGGCAGGGTGCCACGGGGATGGTACCGTGGGAGAAAGTGGTAGGTACCACTGAAAAAAGCAGTAGGAGAATTCCGTAGAATTAGAGAGGTCCTAAGTGGCTCCTTAGTGTGGATCACAAACAAGGAGACACATGAGAGTTTTGCTTTGCTGTGTTTTTGTTCTACCCTTCCAGAGTTTTGGTCAGGTGACAGGCTAAGAAGCTTAGTGCCATTGCCATCTGCCCACTCATTGTACGTATGGCTGGGAGCTGCCCCCCTTGCACCAAAGCACAGAAATGTGTGCCTCCTGATCTTGTCCTCATTTTTCTCTTTGGAGATGAGGAAACTGAGGTCAAGAAGGCAGAAGCCACCTGCCCAAGGTCACACACTGGTTGGGCTAGACCCCTGGGGTCTTAACTCTTGAGTTTCTTTCCCTTGCACAGAGAATGGTGCCCAAAGCTCTTGGTATGAGGAGATGCTTCATAGGACAAAGGGAAGTTGGCATATAGGTGAGGTCCATTTTTCCTAGATGATTTTGACTGTTCAGACTAGAATGGGTGTTCCTTTTGGATCATGCTTGGAGAAGCTTGCGGATTGGATGCTTCGCACCGTCCTTTTAGGCTTGGTGCAAAAAGAAAATAAAAATCATCACAAGCCCTGAATTTCTCTGAGAACCTGCGGCTTTGGCTCTCCTGCTTTCTTCCAGGGCCCCTCCCTTGGGCAGGTTTTTAAACATGATGAATTGCCGTGGTCAGCCGCGGCAGTGCGCTGTGCCCAGGGGAGCCAGCCCTCGGCTCCTTGGCCAGCCTGCCTCTCTCCAGCAAGCCAGCCTGCTGCATGCGTCCCCGCATAGACAATGTCGCTGCTGCTGTGTTCCCTCTGTCCCAGCGGAGGCGTCACAAATCACCGAGAGGGACGTGTCCACACCCTGGCCCAGCAGAGCAGAGAGAAGAGGTGGGTGTTGCAGAGTCGGGAGAAATCGCTTCGGGTCATTTGGGGCTGGAATGACCCCCCTCCCCCCAGGACTCAGGTTTTGCTGTGTTTCTTGTAGGAGTGAACTCAGCTGGAGGCTGGGTTATGAACATGCCTGGGGCCCTGAACGCCCTGTCCCATACACAGCCAACACCCCTCCGCTCATTTAGCTATTTCAGCAAGCATTCCTTGAGCCTCTAATCTTGTACTGCATGAAATGGGGGATACAGAATTGAAAGACAACTTCTGACCTTCCATTTACATTCTAGTTGAGAAGCGTGTATAAAAGTTAATGTTATAAGCCTGTGGGAGAGACACCGTAGCCTACTCATACATAGTGTAAATGTTTATTGACTGCTCACTGTATGCCAGCCATTGGCTGGTTAGAGTTGAAATTCACTGGTCAGTGAGCTCAAGGGGTCTGGAAGAAGGAAAAATCTCAGCAGGGTAAATGTCCTCATCTAATAGCAACTAAAATTTTTTATCACCTGCATGCTGCTAAACATATTATGTAAAAACTATCATCCCATTTTATAGATGGATCCAGGGAAAAAGAGAGTCTGAGAGCCCCCCCCCCCCCAACTCCATCTTTTCCCAGAGGACACTAGCTGTTAAGTGGTGGGCTAGGATTGAACCCCATGTGTGCTTGACTCCAAGGCTTCTACCCCTAAAGACGTGGCTCTCAACAAATCGAAGACTAGGCAGGACCAGGGAGGAAGGGGGTCTCATGGGTTAAGCATTTTCAGAGGTTTGTAATTTCCTGAATGTTTCAAGCTTCCTGTTCCAAAGATAAAAGAAAACTGGTACTGGTATAATCTTCTCAATGGCCCCTGCACCTTCCAGGCTGCCCATTTGTTCAAAGCAATGACGTGAACTTGTTCATCATTAAGCTTATCCCGTAGAGGAACAAGCAAGGCATGATTCAATTTTCCCAGGCGCATTTTCTCCTTATGTCCTATGATGGCCCTGGGGTCGCCTGGCTCTCCACCTTGTTACCTGCATGACTTTAGCCGAGTTACTTGACTTTATTGAGCCTCAGTTTCTTTATAAATGGGGATAATAGCAGCTACCTTTAAAGGTTGTGAGGATTCAATTAGGTAGTATTAAGTGGATAGTTTCTAGAGTAAGGGCTCAAACAAGTTAGCTGGGTTTTTTTGGTGTGTGTGTGTGTGTGTGTGTGTGTGTGTGTGTTTGTTTTGTTTTGTTTTGTTTTGTTTTTTGAGAGAGGGAGATGGGTCAGGGCAGATGGAGGGAGAGAGAGAAACATTTTGTTTCTTTTTTAAAAGGTTTTATTTATTTATTTGAGAGAGAGAGACAGTGCACAGAGGCAGGGGGAGGGGCACAGAGAGAAGCAAACTCTGGCTGAGAGGGAGCCTAATGCGAGGCTTGATCCCAGGGTCCTGGGATCAGGACCAGAGCTGAAGGCAGACGCTTAACCAACTGAGCCATCCAGGCAGTGTAGAGAGAGACAGAGAATCTTTTTTTTTAAGTATTTATTTAGTTGACAAAGAGAGACAGAGTGAGACAGGAAACACAAGCAAGGGGAGTGGGAGAGGGAGAAGCAGGCTTCCCATGGAGCAGGGAGTCCAACTCGGATCTCGATCCCAGGACTATGGGATCATGACCTGAGCCAAAGGCAGATGCTTGACAACAGAGCCAGCCAGGCGCCCCTGGAGAGAGAGAATCTTAAGCAGGTTCCACACCCAGCCTGCCACAGGGCTCAATCTCATGACCCTGAGATCATGACTTGAGCTGATATCAAGAGTTAGATACCCAACTGACTGAACCACCCAGATGCCCCACGAGTTAGCTTCTCTTAATTCTTATTCTATGCATTCTATTTTGTTTTACGTTTGGTTGCCTTACTAGACTCTCATCTTCACAAGGTACTCCTTGCCTCACAGAACATAACATCCGGCCTGAAATACAGCATGAACCAAAAATGAAAGAACATCTAAAGGGATGTTTTCATATTTCTATCTGGTGATGCTGGGCAGCAGCTCAGTCAGCCATTAGCCTCCTCTGCTTTCATCACTTATGGTTTTAATTTGCTTGTTCACTTTTTCAGTCTTACCTGCCCACTCACCAATCGTGGGCTTTCCTCCTAGGGACACACAGTAAGTGCCAGGATTAATTTTTTTTTTCCCCGTAATGGAAATGTTTAAAAGTACAAAAAAAAAAAAATGGAGCAAGTGATCTACTAAACTCATCATCCGGTTCTGAAGTTATTGATATTTTGGTAATCTCACTTTAACTATCCCTCCACTTTTTATTTATTTTTTTTACACTGGAATATTTTATTTTATTTTTAAAGATTATTTATTTATTTGTTTATTTGACAGATGGAGATCACAAGCAGGCAGAGAGGCAGGTAGAGAGAGAGGAAGGGAAGCAGGCTCCCTTCTGAGCAGAGAGGCTGACAGGGGGCTCGATCCCAGGGACCATGGGATCCCTGGGACCATGGCCCAAGCCGAAGGCAGAGGCTTTAACCCACCCAGCCACCAAGGCGCCCCTACACTGGAAGATTTTAAAGTAAACACCAGAATCCTGTCTTTTTTGTGGTAAATACTTCATACCTAGCTTTAACTGAGAAGGACTTAATGATTGTGCCTAGCAACATTTATAATAACCCCTTAATATCATCTATAGCAAATCATATTTAAATTTCCCAGATGGCCTCAAAAATTGTCTTATAATAGTTGATTTATTGAAATCAGGATTTAAATAGGTTTCACACCTTGTATTTCATAATTCTGTCTCTTTTCTAATAGCATCCTCTTCTCCCCAGCTTTTAATACCACTAATATAGCTAGAGAACTTGGGTCTTTTGTTGATTACCCCACATTACAGATGTAGTTGGTTACTTCTTCCTGGTGGTGTTCAAGTTGATCTTCTATCCCCAGTATTTCCTATAAAATGGTATTAATTCTGCAATATAATTATACTCGGGCTCAGTTTTTTAGGCTAGCTGACCTTGTGGGCATGGTGGCAATGTTCTTGCTTTTCTGCCACATCTTGGGCATCTTGTCGTGTCAGGCTGACCTAGTACCCAAAGTGTCAACCTGGCCCCACCATGACAACGTTCTCCACCAACTTTGCATCTATGGGGTTTAGCATCCACCAATCATCTTATCTAGACCCATCTTTTCATTAGTGGTTGCAAAGGGTGACTTTGTAATCCTTTCATTCCCTCTAGGCCCTCTTTTGTATAGTTTTCCTACCCTAATATTTGCAATAGCATCCAGCAACCTTCTTGTGTGGACGTGGTTGGGGGTTCCCAAATTTAGTTAATAGATTGGAGTTGGGCTGGTGCATAAAAGTCAGCAGGGATCTTTATAAACATGCAGATGCCTTTGTTCCATGACTGTAGTTTCTGACTCCAAAGGTCTGGACAGAGATCAGGAAGTGTTCTTTGTTTTTAAACCAAGTTGCTAAAATGTAGCCGGTCCAGGGAACGGGAGCTTTCAGCTCATCCCCACTGAACATTACAAAGGATGAAATCTGCCACCATGGGTGCATGCCCTTGTTTGCTGGGGCATAAAGCTGGGCAAGAGCAGCTGAAGTGAACCAGGAAAGTTCCAGCAGTAGCGTGGCTCTCCCGTGCTGCCCCTCCCTGGGAATTTGTGGCTGAGCTTTCCTTTGCTCATCCTAGTCTCCCTCATTGCGTGAATCTCAGAAACTTCAAATTGCATTAATATCTGATTCCTTTGTGCCTCTCTCCAGTCTAGATCTAATTACTTGGAGTTATTGGGACTTGAGCATGATGACAGAGGATTTTCTAGGATTATGTTCAACATGAGACATTCAATTACTACTCCCCAGGAAGGCAGGGGTTAGCCAGACGGGGAGCTCGTAGGGATGGATAGGATTTCCAGATAAGGATAGTAAGGGATTCAATTTCTGGAGGGAGTCTGGAGTAGTGCTGCCTAAAGTTTAGAGCAAGCTTGTTAAAAAGCGCATTCTGGGCTGTCACACCTGACAACAGGTTTCGGTAGGTCTGGGGTGGAGTTCAGGAGTTAGCATTTTTCATAAGCTCCCAGGTGATTTTGACGTTTGAAGCTCAGGCACCTCGAAACCTCACTGCAGTGGGCCCTCAAAAACCTTTGGAGACTGGAGGCTGAAAGACATCTGGAAAAGCAGAGAGAAGTTTGGAGCATGTATCGACCCTGGGCTTTAGGAGGCCAAGTCCTGATCTAGCTCTGTCAGTGACATTGAGCAAGCCCTCCTCCTCCCCAGGCGGAACTTGCCCTTGTGTAAGATAAAGGGAATTGGTTGGATCTGCGATTTAATTTTTTTTTTTTTTTAAAGACTGAACTGTTTTTGCACTCGCAGTATTTCGATGGGTTCAATGGAGGCTACTCTGGTGGAAACAGGGGCGGGGGTTAGTTCATTCAGCATCAGCACCTGAGTCTCTCATTAAACTCTGAGACTCTTGCCGGCCAATATCCACAGACAGCGCTAGGCTTTGTAGGTCCAGTCTGAAAACCACTGGACTGGGTGGGTGATGGCTAAAGTTTCTTCCCACTCTAATATTTGATCCTTCCATACATGAACATGGACCTAAATCTCGGATAGTACTCTTTGAACTTCATGAGAGAGTGAGAATTCTCTCAATGCTTGCTTCTCTGCTAGGGAAGGGTGGGTGGGGAGGGGTGGGGCTTTCTGAAGTCCTCCTTCTAACAAGGCCTGTGGTTCTCGGGATCGCGGAATGAGGTAGACCTAGCTTCTTCTTTCAAGGAACTTTTATTTGGGAGGTTTCTTTTATTTTTTTTTTATTGAAATATATTAGGCATATAACATGATGAAGATTTAAGGTGTGCGACATCTTGATTTGATACATTTATATATTGTAATATGATTGACATTTAGAGATAATAAGCACCTCTATCCTGTCACATAATTATAATTTCTTTCTGTGGTTGGAATAATTAGGATCTGGTCTTTTAGCAGGTTTGATGCTTATAATACAATATTGTTATCTATATTTGCTCTACAGTGCTTTAGATCTCTGGGGTTTATTTAATACTCGTTGCAAGTTTGCACCCTTAAACACCTCCTTAATTTCCCTGCTGTTCCCCATCCCCTAGCTCATGGTAACCACCATTTTGCTTCCTGTTATAAGTCTGGCTTTTTTAGATTCCACATAGAAGTGATACAGTATTTGTCTTCCTCTGACTTACCACACGTTGCATAATACCCACACAGTCCATCCATGTTATTGCAAATGGCAGGATGTCCATCTTTCTCACGGCTAAATCATATTCCATTTATATGTATTTATCTTTATCATTGTTATTCATTCACCTGTTTATAGACATTTAAGTTTTTTCCATATCTTGGCTATAGGGAATAGTGTTTCAATAAACATGGAAGAGCACAGGATCTCTTCCATATTGTGTTTTCATTTCCTTTAGGCATATCTCGAGAAGTGGAATTGCTGGACCACATGGTAGTTCTAATTTTAATTTTTGGAGGAGCCTCCACATTGTTTTCCATAGCGGCTGGATTAATATACATTTCTACCAGTGTGTACAAGTTTTCCTTTTTCTCCACATTCTCACCAAAATTTCTCCTTTGTCTTCTTGATGATAACCATTTGAACGGTATGAGGTGACATCTCATTGTGGTTTTGATTTGCACTTCCCTGATAATTAGTAATGTTGAGCATCTTTTTGTGTACCTGTTGGCCATTTGGATGTATTCTTTGGAGAAATGTGTATTTAGTTCCTCTGCCCACTTTTTATTTTGAATAACTTATGAAAAATGAACTACTAATATGTGGGAATATGGAGTGCAAAATTGGTGCTATAAAATGAGAGAAGAGAGCTTTGAGGAATACACTGATAGCTTGAGTTCCCTTTTCACTGTTGGTTGGAATGCAGACTGGTACAGCCACTCTGGATAACAGTCCTGAGGTTCCTCAAGAAGTTAAAAATAGAGCTACCCTACAACCCAGCAATTGCACAAGTAGTTGTTTACCCCAAAGATACAAATGTAGTGATCTGAAGGGGTACCTGCACCACAATGTCTATGGCAGCAATGTCCATAATAGCCAAACTATGGAAAGAGCCCAGATGTCCATCAACAGATGAATGGGTAAAGAAGATGTGGTATATATATACAATGGAATATTACTCAGCCATCAGAAAGGATGAAATCTTACCATTTACATCAACATGGATGGAACTGGAGGGTATTATACTGAGTGAAGTAAGTCAATCAGAGAAAGACAATGATCATATGGTTTCACTCATATGTGGAATATAAGAAATAGTGCAGAGGATCAGGGACAGAGGGAAAACTGAATGGGAAGAAATCAGAGAGAAAGATAAACCATGAGAGACTTTTAACTATGGGAAAGAAACAGGGTTGCTGGGAGGTGGTTGGGGGGATGGAATAACTGGGTGATGGGCTTTAAGGAGGGCACATGATGTGATGAGAACTGGGTGTTATAGGCAACTGATAAATTATTGAGCATCTGAAACTAATGATGTACTATATGTTGGCTAGTTGAATTTAAATTTAAAAAGAATGATTGGGTTTATTTACTGTTGCTCATAAAAAGTAATATACACACATATGGTTGTTTATTAAGGAACATACATATTAGGTCTATTATGGAAATCCTAAGAAGGGATCCATTGGATGACATGGTTAGGAATTTCAGGCATCAGGCCTGATTGGATCCAGAAGCTCAAACCATGTCATTAGGGCTCTTTCTCCACTTTTTGGCTCTACTTTCTGCTCTGTCTTGCCTTCATTTTAAGGTATGGTTTCTGTCTTAAATATCACGAAAACAGAAAAAAAGTTCTCCCAACAATATTTGGCTTATTATGATCTTCTCACCTTGAAATTCTAGAGGAAAAGCACGGCTCTTTCTCTTACAATGTTCAGATATTAAGTCTTAGAGGCTCATGTTGGGCCATGAGCTCTCTCTGAACCATCCACTATGCTCAGGGAGACAGAGAACTTTGCTTGGCAAGAACTTTGCTTTGCTCAGAGGTAGGGTTGTGGTGATGGGGGTAGGAACAAGAGCACTATGATTGCCTTACCACCACTGTTTGGGCAGGATGGGTAGTTCCCCAAAGGAGAAGGAGAGTGTGGGTGTGCTAAATCAAGAGCTATCCATAAAAACTATGGAACTAAGAAAGAGCAAAGTCATTGGTAATTAACACTGAGGCGGTTCACGCACGCAGACATGTGCACGAGCAGAAAGATGTTCATGCTACTTTAAGGGAATAAAGTCATGATAGAGAAGAGTTCATACAATAACATCCCATTTTTAATTTTTTAAGGTGTGTATATGTATTTGCATATGCACAAATATATATAATTTGACAGTATGATAATGAAATGTTATTTTTTGTTTTGTTTTTTAAGGATTTATTTATTTGAAAGAGGGATAGAATGAGTAGAAGGGGCAGAGGGAGAGAATCCTCATGCAGACTCTGTGCTGAGTGCAGAGCCTGATATGGGGCTCGAACCCAGGACCCTGAGATCATGACCTGGGCTGAAATCAAGAGTCAGCCCCTTAACTAACGGAGCCACTCAAGTGCCCCTGTTATGTTATGTTATGTTATATATTTTTAATCATGAACATCTTGTCATTAAGTATCACCCTTATACTATCTTTTCTGCGGGCATATTTTGTAATATGGTTGTAGAATGATCGAGCTGATACCTGAGTTCCTTTCAGAGAGCTGAACAGCATGGATAGAGCTGGTGTTGGGATCTGCTGTCCCAGCTGTCCCTGCTAACTTGTGTTTCAGTCAGAGGATGTCTACCTTGCATCTCCTTTTTGGGTCCTTTCCAATGGGATCCAGTCACTCAGGTCCTGAGCAGGCTTGGTGAGTTGAGTGGGACCTTTAAGCAGGAGTATATCGACTACTTCTGAAATAGGAACGTCAGGGCTCAGACATTTATATATAGCCTTTGTCTCAGCAGCCTTGTGCAAAGCTGGCACTTTTTGGGTCAAGGCAGGAAAGATCAGGGACAGGTAAAAGCTGTAGGAATTGGTTGGTGGAAAGTAGGTTGTTCCAAAGCTGAGGTTTGGGTTTAGGCTTGACAGTCACTTAGTGTGACCCCAAAGAAGTCATGTGCACATCTCATGTGCCTTGTAGAACCATCGAAGATGAGACAGCTAGCTGCAGATGAAGTGGCAGTGGCAGGGGGGTCGGGAAGGGAAGGGAAGCAGGGAGTAGGCTGTGTAACCACCATTTGCTTTGGGCTCTCAGGAGCCCTAACTGGACTTGGCGGGGCTTTGGTGGCCATAGAAGACCCATCAGGCAACTAGCATGTATCTGGCTGGTGTAGGGAACCATGTTGGTGGGACCGTCCCCTGGGGGCCCTGGGAAAGGCCCCTCACTTCACTTCTGGGAAGAGGTGGACCTGTTATCTGACTGACTCACCCAAGACATATGTGAGAAGCTTGGAGAGAGGAGAAGTCAACCACTCCTCCATCTCAGGGTAGGACCTTTCAAACTGTGGGCCCCTTTCTTCAAAGGAAGTGACACTTGGGTAGGAGAGCCTGGGGGTTGTCACTACAGGCCCTGTGGATTCGACTTCTGCTCTGCTTCTTACCGGCTGTATGGCCATGAACAAGTTACTTAATTTTCCTAACCCCCGGTTTCCTGGGAATGAAAACAACAGCTATCTTATAGGCTCATTAGGAGTATTAAATGAGATAATATATAAAAAAATGCTTCATAGGACGTGTGTGTAGTCAGTGCTCAGTAAATATTAGCTGATCCTATTAACAGGTAGTAGAAATAAAGGTGGACTTGCTTTGATTGTAGTAGAGGTGAGAGATGTCACTTTCTAAACATCATATTTAATATACACATATAGTTACACAGAAGCAAAAGAAAGAGCATCCCAACACATTGTAGAAAGTGCACTCAATTGGAACTCTTATGAGTCCTGCATCCTAGCTGGGAGTTTGGCCCAGACTCCTGTTAAGACTTTGAGTTAATTCACTGCTCTGGGCCTCAGTCTCCCCATCTATAAAATGGGCTTTTAGATGGCTGGTCTTCAGACTGTCCTCTGGTGAGTTCAGGTTTCAGAGAGGTGCTGGTGATTGCTAGGGTGGGATTGGGGACTCCAAGCCGCCAACTCTTTACCAACCAGAGCAGTAGTCCAAATTTTACCAATTTGGCAAATTGGGGTTCTACATAAGATTCCTTTTGAAAATAGGGTTCCACCACTTATAATCTGCATTGCCTGTTGCTTTATGAGAGTTTTGGGGCTCCAGCCTTGTGCAGCATGGGACTAGAAATCGAAGGGCAATTCAGTCTTCTTACAGCATTGCTGTGACCGTGGCTCACATAACTTCTTATTTTAAAGATGAGCAAAGTAAAACTCAAGGAGTTCAAGCAATGGGTCCAAAGACAGCAGCCGATGCCAAGGCTCCGTATGTGTTCTGGGCTCTCTGCTCCTATTCCAGTGTTCATTTCAGTCCCTGGCTCTGCCTTTTGTAACCCTAGATGCTGCATTTTATCAAATGCAACTGCCACAGGCTGGGTAAATTCAGCGCTCCCGATAAGCTACCAATCTTAAAATATAGCCATCTCACTGTGCTCACATCTCAGACACATTCGTCATGAAAGAAGGCCAGATAGACATCCAGCCTTCATTTGACCTTTAAATTACCTCTGTGTTATCAGCTGTGGCTGATCAGCTGCTGTTTTTGAGAGCAGGTGGGTTGACATGAGATTGATTGGTTTTTCTCTGCGGGGGATGAGACTTGGCCCTCTCCAACCCCCTGACCTGCAGAGGTCCTCTGAGCTCTGAGAGCCGGAGCCAGAAACAAGAGCATGGATTAACAAGGCAGGATGGTGGGGGTCCTCTACACCTGGATCTGGGACAAGGAGCGACTAGCTGATGAAAGATGAAAGAAAGAAGACCCATCTTTGGGACCTTGGACAAGTCCCTTGGTCTCTCCCTTCCCAGGGTTTAGGATCCTTAGGATTCTGTGACCATTACTTGAGAAGTTAGACAAGTGGGGAAACTCAGCAGTCCAGGATGGACCAATGCAGGAAGTTGGAACTCAGAAGCCATTGTGCCGTGGTGGAAAAAGTGGGAGCGTTGGACCCAGCAGATCTGGATTTGAGTCCCAGACCCGGTGCTTAGAAGGGAGAAAGTGGTGAGGTCGGCTGTGAAAACCTTGGGCAGGTTACTAAACTCTGTGGTTCAGTTTCTTCATCTGGATAAAGGAAAGAATCATTCCAAACTTTCAGGATTATCCTAGGCATTCGGATAATCAACTTGCCTGGTACCTGCCTCGTAGTAAGTACTCAAAATGGTAGTTTTGTTGTTGTTGTGAAATGCTTTATAAAATAAAGCTCCAGGGGCTTTTGAGGGTGGTGATTATTTTGTTGGTTAATAAGATAATCAGTTCCTATCGGACCAGTTGATAGCAATTAGTCATCTCACAAAGAGGAAAGATTTTGAGTGGGCCAGAACACATGAGCTTCCTTGGCGCTTTTTTCTGGTGGGAAGTTTGGCTTCATCCTGCTATGAACCAACTAGTTGTTTGAACTGCGGAACTGAATCCTGCGCTGGCTAAAGAAGGCCACGTGGGGAAAGACTTAGAGACATCATAGCCCCTTGGGAGCAAGCCCATCATGAGCCAGTATGTGATCTGCCTGCCAATACAGATAATAGGCTCTTGGAGTATGTTAACAGAAGTAGCACCCCTAGAATGAGGGAGGAGATGGTCCTTCTTCATTCTCTTCTGGCTGGGATACACTTAGAAATCTGGTTTCAGTTCTCTAAGAGTCTCATTGTCAAACTTGAGTGTGTCCTGAAGAGGGTAGTTGAGGTCAGAAGAGTCTGGAAACCTTGCCAAATGGGGAACAAAGGAAAGAGTTGGAGATATTTATCCTGCAGAAGAGAAATAGCAGGGTGATCAGGGACTTTAAATCTCTGGAGGGTTACTGTGAGGAAAAGGGATCTCTTTGGTCCTGTGGGACACCAGGGTCATAGGGCTGGGGGTGAGGGGATAGCGGAGTCAGTGTCTTTTGGACAAAGTCACAAGAAGGTATGTTCAGCTCAATTTAAGAAGAGGTCTTGTAGCAAAGAGACCTCTTGCATGGAATTGGGGCACCTCATGAGGCAGTGTGCAGCCTGGCCATAGAAACATTCAAACAGAGGCCAGCCAGAGGAAAGCAGCACATGTAGAGTTTTGAGAACAAGATTTGGCATCAGATCTGGGTTCGAATCCTAGCTCTGCAACTGCTTAGCTGGGCAAGGAAATCAGCCCTCGCTAGAGAGTTTCCTTAGCCAAAAGAGGGAGATAGTGCTTATATTTCTGGATTGGGAGGATTAAATGAGATAATAGATGTAAAGCCTTTAATCGTCCCTGTTACTATTATTTAGTTACTTGCAAAGAACATTGTGCTCACCAGGGTTTCCTTCCCATTTCACAATTATGGGATTCTATGAATAAATAGGCCACTGCCTCCTCTTTGGTGGTTCTTTGTTCTCCACTTTGAACCAATTGCTGTTTCATCGCATTTTGTTAATAACATAATTCTAGTGAAAGCTGGCCTGACGTGATTGTTTTTTTAGTGTTTCTTCCTCATTAATTTAGCTCTTCTTCCCCAGCTGATGAATATTTTTGCTTAGCAGAAGTTCATTACCACTCCCCTCCCCCACCCATTCCAGCAGCACAATTGGAACAACATTAATCCGGTGTTTAGCACGAAAATGGAGTTTTATAATGGGAAACACTCACTTTGAGAGTTAATCTTCTTTTTTTTTCTTTCCTCAAACAACATTTTTTCTTAATCCTAATTTAATGACAAATTACCATCGCTTGTCTTGGAGGAAGGTTTGGGAAGGGAGACGAGATGAGTGTTCTGGAATTTTGGAGCCAGACAAACTCTCCATCCAGCCCCTCCTCTTCTAGAGGAGGAAATTGGGCCTCAGGGAGGTTGAGCTACAGACTCTAGACCACCACAGAGTAAATGGCGAGCCACTGGGACATGAAACACTTCATGCTATAGTGATCTGTTTGCTGGGACATGAAACTCTTCATGCTATAGTGAGCTGTTTGCAGCTGGCTTGGACCCTGTTTCTCCACAGTCTAGCCTGTACCTGATGGGCTGTTAAACTGCTCTGAAGCTCAGAGCTTTGATCCATAACCTGCTGGTGTGGTGATAGTGCCTTCCCTGTAAGTATTAGGGGTAGGATCATACCTGGGTGGTTCAGTCGGTTAAGCGTCTGCCTTCAGCTCAGGTCATGATATCAGGGTCCTGGGATGGAGTCCCGTGTCAGGTTTCCTGCTTAGTGGGGAGCCTGCTTCTCCCTCTCCTCCCGACTTGTGCTCTATCTCGCGCTCTCTCTCTCTCAAGTAAATAAGTAAAATCTTAATAAAAGCTGGTACAAAATTGCTGGTACCTTCTATGCATGAAAGAGTATTTGTGGAATGAAGGGGTAATAATTTAGGGTGGTTACTACTCATGCTTATTATTTACCTGAGTGGTTCCAAGTCTTGCTGAGTTCCCTCAACCCTGTGAGGTCGGTTTTACAATCTGTCTCTGCTGTAGGGAGAACTCTGGAACTTCTGTTATTCCCCGTTCTTGTCTTGTTCGTTACTCCTCAGACATCCTCTGTTTTCACTGCAGGAATTAACAGTGAAACCCTTAACACGTGAGCAGCTTCTTGGGGACTTGTTTCTGAATGGCAGAGAGGCAGCTCCTGGAGAGCTGTCTTTTATTCCACAGTCTGGGTGGAAACCACTCGCAGGGTAGGGTGGGGCTTACAGTGCTGAGAGGCAGCTGGGAAGAGGGTGAATCACCCTCCATTCACGAGGAGGAATTGGACTGATTAGACCTTACACACATGGATCTCCACCAGGGACAGTTTTGTCCCCCAGGGGACACCTGGCAATGTCTGAAGACATTTTTTGTTGTCACAGTTGGCAAGAGGGGGACGGGTGAGTGTGCTACTGGTGTCTAGCCTGGAGAGATCAGGGATGCTGCTAGCCATTCTGCAGTGCCCAGGACAGCTCCCCACACCAACATTTAGCATTCTCTGACCCCAAATGTCTGTAGTGCTGACGTTGCAATACCTTTCCTTATATGCAGCCTATGATTGGGTCTTCACAGCAACTTGCAAAGTCTGAGCAAGAGAAGCTAATGTTTAATAAGGGTAATGGGACCTCTTTGGTGCCAGGCACCAAAGGCTAATGTGGGGAAAATAGGGTTTTTTTTAAAGATTTTTGTTTATTTATTTGACAGACAGAGATCACAAGTAGGCAGAGAGGCTGGCAGAGAGAGAAGGAAGCAGGCTCCCCGCGGAGCAGAGAGCCTGATGTGGGGCTCGATCCCAGGACCCTGGGATCATGACCTGAGCTGAAGGCATAGGCTTTAACCCACTGAGCCACCCAGGCACCCCGAAAATAGATTTTAATCTGCATGCCAGCTTGGTCCCTTAGAAGGCTTCCTCGGATCAGTCCATTGGTATGGATGCTGAGGCTCAGCAGGAGGGAAGGTTGTAATCAGTGGGCTCTCCTTTCTGCCGGGTAGCTGTGCAGCCCTGGGCAATTATGTAGCCTTTCTGTGCCTTCATTTTCAGATTTACAAAATGTTAATGGCAATAGTATCTACCTCATTGGATTGCCATGAGCATTAAATTAGTTAATATACGTCATGTCCAACAGTGCCTGGCGTGCTGTTTGCTATCAGCATCATCTTCATTGTTGCGGGTCAAACAATCTTGCTGTATACTTGCTTGTTTTATTCAAATTATATGCAATATCTTATTTAGGTAGGCAGGACATATATAATTGGTTCCATGTTTAGGACAAGGAAGTTGTGTTTGGAGTTGGTTGGAGAGTTCAGAGAAATGATTCAGAGCGTTCGAGAGGAGAGCCTTTACAGAGACTGATATCCTAATTCATGAAGTGTTTTCTTAGCCAGCTTTATCTCTTGGCCAATTCTGAAATGTGTGTACAGATCCTCAGGGGCTAGTCTTGGCTGCGCATTTGTATTGTTCAGCTTTGTCGTGAGCTGTGTTCTTGTCATCAGGCAATAAAGGATGCTCTGTCACTCACTGGTACGACCTTCCCGTAGGGTTTCCAGAAAAGGGGAGATGTGGAATCCTTGAGACCAGAGGTTGACATGTAAGTAGCCCACACATAACATTATTTTGTTTGTCTCTCACAGCTATTCAAGTTTGAATTTGTGGTCAACATTTAAAAATCAAAAGATAGCACCTAAAAAGTTAAGTCCCAATGCCCTTGAAAATGAAGAATGTCTGGTTAAACTAAGCTTATATTACTGCACAGCAATAATTACCCGGGGAAGCCACTCTCCTCCCTTCAGATGCCAAACTTGCTGATTTTCCCCACTCCCCACCATGCCTCATTGCATTCTCAACACTGAGACGGAGTGGCCACCTGTTCACTCAAACTTGGCCTCCTTCCCTTGTTTCCACTGTCTGCCCCCTGTGGGCACTGGAGTTTGCAGCTGTTTGTACAGAGCTGGTGGTAATAACCCCTTACACCCAAAATACTTTCACATATGTTGACCTCTACCACCTGTGGAGAAGTTGGGGCAGGAAATTAGTGTGCCCATTTTCTAGATGGGGAAATAGAGGCCCAAAGTTAAACAACTTGCCCAGGTTCACACAGCAACTCTAGTGCTGAGGTGAGAAGAGTTTTATGGATGCTCAAGATTGGATTTTGTTTGTGATAGACTGTGAAAATTGTTAGCCAAGAGTAAACAAAAATAAATGCATGCGTTTATTTGGGGTCTTGGGGACTGCAAACCAGGAGACACAGGGCCGACTGAAATCAAAAGTGTACTCAGAAGAGACGAAGGAGGTTAAGATCTTAAAGAGAAAAGAGGAAATTTACAAGGGTTGTTTTGAACAAAATGCGACTGGTGCTAGTTATAATAATGCTGAGCTGTTAGGACGTGAGTGAGTAGTCAAATGTAATGGTTAGAAAAGAGTTTTTCTGGCCTTGTGGCCAAAGTGCATGGATGTTTTCCAGGATGTTGTTCCCACAGTCCTTTGATTTAGGTTCCATCTGAGGAAGGATGTGCTTAAGGCTTACTTCCCAATGGCTCCTGGCTTGATTCTATGGCCCCTTAACATACCTGACTCCATTTTAGGAATTTTCTTTCACAGAACACGAAACACTTTATTTTTCTAGGGCTCTCTGGTCCACAACTGTAAAAAAGGGAAGGCTGGTGTAGAACAGTGGTTTCCAGACTTCCTGGATTTCTAAAATTTCCCCCAAATTGGGGTACCCCAACACAGGGCTGTCAGCTTTGTTGTCAATTTTCATTTTGCTGGTAAGAATATTAAAAACAAAATCCAAAACCAAGTACCATCTACTGTCACCACCATTTTATAAAAGCGCTGATATGTGGTGACTATAAAGGAAAGAAAAGCATGGTGTCAGGATAAAGGATGGTCTTTCTCAGGAAAGACGTCTGTGCATACATACAAACATCATTAAACATTTCCTTATTTTTTTTTTTTTTACTTCCCCATGGCAGGCTCAGGGACTAGTTTTACGAGAATCGAGAATTGCAGGCTCAGGAGATCTTTAAGGTTATTTGCAGCTCCCTCATTCCAAGCTGCCTTTTCCCCAGTGTTGGAGGCAGGGCCTGTTCACTGATCCAGCCTCCAAACATACATCACGATGTCAGAGAGCATCATGGGTAGGTCATTTTGGCATAAGCCCTTCTGGTCTCTGTACTGCTCTGGTTTCCAATCTCTGGTTTGAACGATGGCAAGAAATCACCTGGTCCTTGTGAAAAGATTTCTAAGGGATGAAAGTTAATTTCTAGTCACAAGTGGAGTTTCCACCATGCTAAAGCCTCTCTCCGTGGGAGTGACACGAGAAGCTGGACACACAGGGCCTGTCTGAACTCAGAGAACACCAACTCTGAGAAAGCAGTCTTGGAGAATTTTCGAAAAGTAAAGTTTAAATAAGAGGTCATGAGGCAGTGGGTTGAGTTCTAATTTGGAACTGAATTTACTGTGCAACCTTGGACAAGCTATCACCCCTCTCTGTGCTTGAGTTTCCTTCCCTGTAAAGCGAAGGGATCAGATGGAATAATATTTAAGTTCCCTCCTAGTTCCAACATGCAATGATTCAATCCAATTCACTTCATAAAATCAAAATATAAATGGAGAAGGCTCTCAAAGGGCACCTAGTAAATGTATCCTTCTGTCTATTCAGTTAAATGCAAAAAACACACTGCTCTAGCTCTAACCCTCAGTGTCCCTCTGTCCCTCAGAGCAGCACTTATTCTGGGAAGGGCTAGGTGGCAGGGGCAGAGGGCTTGCCTTGGGTGCGAGAGAGGGCTGAGGAGGAGGTGGGGGGAGGTGAGGAGAGGACCTCATTGTTTCATCAGCTTTCCTCCCTCACTGGGCTGCCAGGCTCTCATTGTCATGGCACAGCAGCGATAGGGGTCATCTCCCTTTTGGATTGTGGGTTGTATTTATTAAAACTCCAGCCTTTTTTTTAATTCTCAGGAACAAATTATGAAAACCATTGTGGGTTTACTTTGCTGCTGAAATGCTCTCTTTGGAGCCTCTGGGAATGAGTGGTAGGAAGGGGTGGATGGGTCCTTAGAATATCGGGGCTGGGGTACACAGAGGGACCATCCGGTTTGGATCCCCATCTGGAGCAGCAGTCTCTGCAGGTACCATCCTATCAAATGCTTATCCAGCCTTTGCTTGAATACCTAAAGGAAGCCCTCTCTATTTCGGCATAGCACTGAGTGATGGTCTTTTTACTAAGCTGGAATCTTCTTTTTGTGATTGATTGATTGGTTGATTGATTTTTACCAATTGTTTCTGGCTCTGTCTTCTGTAGCCGCTCAGAAGAATTTCTCCCGTGATATAATTGATATAATTTGTAAACTTCTCGTCATTCCTTGGCCCCGCCCTAATCTACTCACTCAATTACTCATTCCACACTTATTTACTAACTGCCTGCCATGTGCCAGGCATTGTGCTGGGTGCTGATGTTGGAGGGGTGTATAGGACCTGCTTCCTGGCTTTTGGAGTATGGTGGGAAAAACCATATATTGAGCAAAGAATTCTGGAGTTAGATTGGGTCGGTATGGACTTGAGCTCCCCTACTCACTATTTGGTGACACTGGGTAAGTTATTCGGCCTTTCTGGTCCACAGTTTCCCCCATCTATTGAATGGGGGAAATAATAATAGTAACTACCTCACTAGGGTTATTATTAGGCATTAATAAACAGAAAGTGCACACATTTTAAATGCTGAGAAAATGTTAGCTGTTGTTACTGGCACTACAGTGGAGCAGAAGATGACAAGCAGGTGTGTAGCCTGAGGAACTGTGGAGCCATGGAAAAGTTTGGTAAGGAAGTAGCATTTGGTTGAGGCTTGCTGGGTGAGCCAGGGCTGGCTAGGTGAACAGGAAGAGGAGAGGAACAGAACATGCAAAGGTCCTGAGGAAGACAAAGTGTTTGGCTTATGGTAGGAGCTGAAAGCAAGACAGCATGGATCGATCTTAGTGAGGGGGAGAACGGTGGGATCCAGGCATTTGTGGAGGGGTGCTAGGGCTGTGCTGTACAGGACTTCTCAGGTCACTGGAAGGATTTGGATCTTTTAACAGTGATGAAAATCACCCTGGTCCCTCTGTGGACTCAATATTTGGAAATCTTTGGGGTCATCCTCTCTCAATTTGTGCCCTCTACTCTAAAGGTCACCTTTGCTCTTTGGGTGGTTTTATAAAACCAGTGGCTCACATCCAAGTCTCATTCCAGAGGCCGTGCTTTCACTTACTGGTCTTCAAACTCCCCAAAGAATTACATGATAAAAGCTTAAAGTATTATCCCATAGAGAAGACTGAAAATCCTTTAGGCTGGAAATCGCTAGATTACAAGGGCACATTAGATTCCAACAGTGTGGGTTCAGGCCTTGCAGCAGGTGGTGGGGGCAAAAACTTTGGGCAGGGGGCTCTTTACATTGTCCTGAAATCCCAAGGCAATCCCAGAGAGCCTTCTGCTTTCCAGCCGCGGACACCTACAATTATGTGCCGTTTGGGCGGTAATGTGCCCAGTGTGCCATTGGGCACAGTGAGACCTCCAACGAAAGCTATTGTGGGGAAACAATTCTTTGACCTCATTCCTTCCCAAGAAGCCAAAGCCCCACTCCAAGGATCTCTTCCTCTCTTTTGTTCCTGGCAGTAAAAAACAGGGCACGACTTGGGTGGATTGTCAGTGACCTGCTGACATCAGTGACAGATCAAATAATTTATTTTCTTCTAAATCCGGATTATGCTGCTGTAACTCCCAGGAACTATTTTTAGTGCCCATCAGTCTTGTTCTGGTTGTGGGTGTTTATTGAGGTGTGCACACACACACACACACACACACGCACGCACACACACACTGCTTAAAGATGCCCACGGTCAGATGGAAGTAGGTGTGAGTGTGTGTACGGGGACCACCTCAACCCCCACGGCACATGCAGACCCCCAGCTCACGGATTGCTCAGCTTTGCCTACAGTCCCATCCCATGCACCAATCCACGCACCCCGCTCAGGCCTGCCTTTAGTTCTGGAGAGGTCGTCTGGCCATCCCTGAGTTCTGTCGGTCTGGTTAACTGCCTGATAAGTGGTTAGGATCTTCCTGCTTGTGGTGATGTTGGTGGAACAGCCGCATTATCATCACCTGGGGGCTGGTAGACATGCAGAATATCAGGCCCCACTCCAGGCCTCCTGAGTCAGAATCTGCCTTTTAACGAGATCCCTGGGTGACTTGTGTGCATGCTGAGGCTGAGGAGCCCTGGGCTAAAATATTTGCCTTCCTTGGCAGACACAGCAGTGGTGCCAACCGGAGTAGCTCTCCTTTTATGTTTTACATTAATGGCTTCCACCGAGGATTTTACTGGAAGAAAGAGCTCCCCGACTAGGGTGTGTGAAAACGGCTACACCACACTGAGCTCGTTGGCTTTCAGGCTTGGAAAATCTGTCCTCTGTGGCCGCGTTTTTACATCTGGGGCCTTCTAGTGTACTTGTCCTGTTTCCTTAAACTTGCACAGTCCCACATCCCATTCCTTTGCATGACTAAACCCCATCCAGCTTTCTGACCTCTCAGCTTTAACTCATCCCTCTAGGAGGTTTCCAGTGCACAGTGAAGGTCTCTTTCCTCTTAGCACACTGGAATTATGTGCTCAGTGTCTGCCTTTTCCAAGAGATTGCAAAGTCCATTAGGTGAGGAATCACTTATGTTTTCCTTTTTAAAGATTTTATTTATTTTTGTGAGAGAGCGAGTACATAAGCAGGGGGGAGGGGCAAAGGGAGAAGCAGACTCCCCGCCAAGCAGGGGGTCCAATATGGGACTCGATCGCAGGACCCTGGGATCATGACCTGAACCGAAGGCAGGTGCTTAACCAACTGATCCACCCGGGCTCCCAGGAATCACTTCTCTTGTTACCTGTATAGGAACAGTAAATATACACTGAAAGAAGGAATGATTTAGGTGGCTTATTCAAAGAAGAGTGGGAGGAACATTCATTCATTCATTCATTCATGCAGAAAACATTTTTTTAAAGATTTTCTTTATTTATTTGAAAGAGAGGGGGAAAGAGAGAGAATAGGGGAGGGGCAGAAGGAGAGGGAGAGGTTGCTGAGTACACTGTGGGGCTTGATCTCATGACCCTGAGATCATGACTTGAGCCAAAATCAAGAGCTGGGTGCTCAACCTGGGCCTGACTGAGCCCCCCCCAGGCTCCCCATGCGGAAAACATTTCCTGGGCATCTACTATGTCTCAGGCAGTGTACTGAGACTTGGGGACACCCACAGTTCAGTCCTGGGTTGAGTTCAGTTGCTTATGGTGTAGCAGGTGAAGATGAACTTGAAGACTCATAACTGCAGGCGGGAGTCCCTATTGGTTGCCATGACACAAAGGAAGAAGGGGGTGGTTATACTTCCTCCCTGAGATGATTTGTTAGTATCTCAGCCAGGTCTTGGGCTCTTCTGTTTCTCTCTGTGAGGAATTGGCTGTTGCAGGGAACTTTCTCAGAAGCAACCCTTGGCTCAGAGGACATTCTGAATCTTGATTCTGAATTTTTCTTGATTTCCATGGGTAAATTTCTTACAGATACTGATTTTTTTTTAAAGAATAAATCTTTGATTTAACCTCTCTTTTTAACAATGCTCCTCTATTTCTATATATTCGTTGGGGTGGTCCCCTATCCTTTGTTTCTTCCCAGAGGTCAGATGAAGAATAAAGACAAAGCACGAGCCTGAATAAGGAAAGCCTTGGAAGGGAAGGCAGTGTCTTTTTCCTTTCCTGCCTTTTCTCCTTCTGTCCCTCCTTCCTTCCCTCTCTTTTCTTAGGTTCCCGGGATTCAGTATCATCTGTGTCCCCACATGACTTAATTATTTTAGTGGAGCAAACAGATAAGCCATTGCAGCAAAGCGTGGCATATGCTCTGAAGGGAGAGAGAAGTTGCCCTGGGAGCACGGAGCAGAAGTTTCTGTCCTAGCCTGCAGTCGGGAAAGGCTCCTGCAGGATGTGACAATTCAGCTGAGAGCTGGGGAGCAAATAAGTGTTAAAGGAAAAGTCAAAGGTTGAGATTAGTATGTGTGCGGGGGGCCAGTCAGGGTGGCGGGGGTGTGCTAAGTAGGGCACAGCACGTGCAAAGGCCCAGAAGCAGGGGGCTCAGCCTGCTGGGAGAGCTGAAAGGAAAGCTGTCATGGCTGGGCCAGAGAGAGTTTGGAGAGAAGGTTTTGGGGCTGAGGGAGAGAGAGAGGCCTTACCACTAGCACTCAGTAAAGCCACTTTAAGTTGTTTGGACTTAATTATGGGCAAATAGGGGGTTAATAAAGTGCTTAAAGCTGAGGAGTGGTATGATCAACCTGGAGTAATATCGTTGGTGTGAAGGACTATCACAGGATGTTTGAAGTCAGGGCAAGGGGTTAGGGGGCAGTTGTAGCTGCTCAGGTAAAGAGCATAGTAGAATGTGGGCTCCAGGAGCCTGGGTGTAATGGTCACCAGACCCCGACCGCCGCTTGGGGAGCTCTGATCTGGCATCATGCCTCCGTGAAGCATTTTGTAATTTGACTTCGTTCAATGCTTGCATCATCCTGCCAAGCATTTTCACCTTCACCTGTCAAAGGGGACAAGGATCCATGCCTTGTGTTTCCCTGGGTGGGAGGGGGGAGTCTGGCAACTACCAAAATAAGATAGTCTTATCTCACTTTGGTAGTTTTATTTTGGAGAAGGCTTTGAAAAATGCAAGCTGCGGAGGTTGATAGCTGGGAAATGAATTAGTGACGTGTTACAACTCCTGTCCCGACATGGGCAAACTGGTGGTGAGCGATATGTAGGGATTTCAGAGACCTCCAAAGGCCCTCAGCCCCAACACCTGCTTTCTCTGACACCTGCAGATATCCCAATTCTACCATGAAAACACAAGGCCAAAGGAGTCTGCTGTTCCAGGGCCATGAATGTGTCCATGTTGCAGACGAGCGCGGTGCCTGCGTGGCCTTGACACTGATGTCTTTCTCTGGCCTCAGTTTCTTTGTCCTGAAATACAAAATTGCACACATTTTTTTCCATCCACCTGTGGTCTTTCTAAAACCCAGAAGAGGTGGCTGGAGAGGTCTGGGATTATTGTTCCCACTTAACAGATGGGGAAACAGAGGAGGGCACTAGAAAGGAAGGGACTTGCTCAAGGTCCACAGCAGTGCTGGCTATAGAGCCTGGGCTCTTCCCAGCACTGGCAGTCCAACATCCCAGTCCACCTTAGCTGAGCCAGTCTGATGTGGGAGGTAGAAGTGAGCCCAGGGCAGGGGAGAGGATGAAGGCAGGGAGGGCCTAGGTGTCCTCCTGGTGGGAGCCCAACTGCCTGAGACTTCCTGGCACTGCCTTCAACTGCAATCTGTTTGGGTGATGGGCTCTCCCTCTTCCAGTCCCAGGGCTGTCCTCTGTGCTCAGTCATCATATTGGCCTTCTGCTTTGCCTTGGGGGCAGCGAAGTCAAGAAGCATTTGCTTTAATCTGCATATTTACTTTTTAGACAAGTGAGAAATGGAAGTGGATCAAGGGGATGTGTCAGGCCAGAAGAGGGGAGGCAGGGAACGTCACTGACGGAATATTAGCAACCCTCTTCACCAGGTCTGTTAGTTAAAGGAGGCCAGTGATGATGACGTTCAAGATATTTTGTGTCCGTTGAGTTCTCTGTGGCTTAGAAGACGCTTCTGTCTCCATCATCTCACTTCACCCCTTTCTGGTACTTTCCTGGTAAGTTTGTCGTAGGGACAAAATGTTATGAAGTATATAGAAGTGCCCAACATCGTGAGCGACTCCTGGCCTCTCCCTCCTTCATCCCTGCATTGTACCAGGTTACCATCTTAGTGACCACGCTCACCACTGTTTGCGTTTGTGGAGTACACACGATGAGCCAGACACTAGGCTGAACCCGCACAGGCGAGTCATCCCATGTAACCTTCAGAACAACCCTCTAAGGAAGAGAATAGGACTCTCCTTTTGTAGATGAAAACACAGAGCCCAGAGAAGTGAACTTGCAAGTTAGGATGTGGAAGAACTAGCTTTTGAATCCAAGTTGTCTCCAAACTCCTTGCTACTGCTCAACACCCACTCCTAAGTACCATCTCCTTTCTCACTCTCAAATGTGTCTGAGTTTCCTCTACTAGGTCCCTTTCTCCTAACACATAGGCTTTCAACCTTGGCCACACATTGGAATCACCAGGGGAGTTCTAAACGTGGGTGCCCAGGTCCTACCCCAGAAGTACTGATGTAATTGTCCGGGCTTTGGGATTCAGAAAAGCCCCCAGGTGATGACAGAGGGCAGCCAGGGTTGGACTAGGAGCTGGGAAGTGCTGGTAGTGGCATATTCCGGGTCTCCTCTCCACCCCCAACTCCAAGGTCAACTAGGTGTTTGCTCAGTCACCGGATCTCAGACTCAAATACCGGCAGGGACCAGGGAAGGTAAAAACAGTATGGTTCAAAATGTAAAAAAAAAAGCAACAGTGATCGTGTCCTTGCCCATCTAAGGGGCCAGTCGACTATCCTCAGTTACTGCCATCTGGGCCCAGCGCAGCCAAGTCTTATTTTTCTCAAGAGAAGATGGAAGTCGGTATTTATTATGGGAAATCTCCCAATTTTTAAATATTGACAATCACTTTTAAAATATTAAAACACCATCTGGATTAAAGAGGCCTAGGATTTGGATGTACATCGTGGCTGCTACCAGTTCATGTTCTCTGCCTTAATTTCTTTTTTGCCCTACAAACTCCCAGGATCATGGTCCCTAGGGCTTCTTTATCCAACCACAAACCACCTTGTGTGGTTAATCTACATTAAACTTAGAATTTTTAGATTGATAAATGTAATATGTGTGTTTATTACAGAAAATGCAAAACATGTACATCAAGGACAAATACAAATGATCTATATTCTTTCTACCCAGAAATAAATATGTTCTGTGTACTTTTATTTCTTCATTTCTCTATTCCGTACAGATCTTTATGTGTGGAACATTGTTGAAAATACAGATTCCTAGGTCCACACTCGGACTGACTGAGTAGGACTGAGTGAGGCCTGGGAATCTGAATGTGTGACACATTTGCAGATGATTAGGATGTACATCTGGAATTGTGATGCTCTTTTCTCTAAAAAAAGGGGGGGGGCTTCACAAACGTAAGCTGTGGGATCCCTGAGTGGCTCAGTCAGTTAAATGTCTGACTCTTGACCTTAGCTATGGTCTTGATCTCAGGGTTGTGAGTTCAAGCCCCATGTAAGGGTCCACACTTGGCATGGAGCCTACTTAAAAGCAACAACAACAACAAAAGGGGCTCCTGGGTGGCTCAGTTGGTTAAGCATCTGCCTTTGGCTCACGTCATGATCCTGGGGTCCTGGGATCCAAGTGCTGTGTTGGCTTCCCTACTTGGCAGGGAGCCTGCTTCTGCCTCTCCCTAACCTCCGACTTGTGCTTGCTCTTGCTCTCTCTCTCAAAAAAGTAAAAGAAATATTCAAAAAAACAAAAACCTAAAATTTAAGCTGTAATAAAACTTTTAAAATGACATGTAAATATTCTATATAATTTGTGCTTGTATAATATTCCATCATCCAGACATATCATGTTATTCTTTATTATTGGACATTTACAGGGTAAACAATGTTTTATGTAATAAATAGTAGTAACATGAACATTTCTCTAAATAAGTTCTCCTGTATACCCATTTCATTAGGATAAATTCCTACAAGTAGAATCATTGGATCAAAGGATATGTATATTTTCAGACTTTTCTTTAAAAAGAGTTTATTTATTTAATTGAGGGAGATGGGAACACAGAGGGAGAGTGAGAGGGAGAAGCAGACTCCCCACTGTGTAGGGAGCCCAATATGGACTCTATCCTAGGACTCTGGGATCATGACCTGAGCTCAAGGCAGACACTTAACCAACTGAGACAGCTAGGCACTCCTGTCTTCAGGCTTTTGATATAAATGGCCAAATGGCTTTCTAGAAAGGACTTAAAAAGTTAAATATACATTTTAAATCTGAAGGGAGAGACATCAGAAGGGGAGAGGGGGAGAGGAACCATAAGAGACTATGGACCCCGGGAAACAAACTGAGGATTTCCAGGGAGGGGAGATGTTTGGGGGATGGGGTAAGAAGGTGATGGGTATTAAGGAGGTCACGTGTTGTGGTGAGCACTGAGTGTTACACACAACTAATGCATCTTGAACACTACATTGAAAACTAATAACGTACTATACAGTGGCTAACTGAACATAAAAAAAATGAAAAAAATCCATTTTTTTTGGTAGAGAACATCTGTCTCCCCCTCTATTAAACCTGGGAATGATCATTTAAAAGATTGGTAGAAGCAAATAAATCTTATTTATTTATTTATTTATTAAATAGATCTTATTTTTATTTGAATTTAGATTTATTTAAAATAGATCTTATTTTATTTGAATTTGCTTGTTGCAAATGCATTTTTTCTTTTTTTGCCTTTTCTATGTGTTAATGATTGTCCCTTTCTTATTCTGGTTTATATTAAGGGTATCATCTCTTTTTTTGGTCATGTGTTGAAGGTACTTTTTCCAGGTTTTAAATTTACCTCTTAATGTTAAAGATGTTTTTCAGGGATGTCTGGATGGCTCAGATGGTTAAGTGTCTACCTTCGGCTCAGGTCATGATCCCAGGGTCCTGGGGTTGAGTCCTGAACCCTGCTCCCTGCTTTGCGGAGAGCCTGTTTCTTCCTCTCACTCTGCCTGCCACTGCCCTACTTGTGCTTTCTCTCTCTCTCTCTCTCTCGGTCAAATAAATAAATAAAATCTTAAAAAAAAAGATATTATTCATACTGAAATTCTAATTCGGTGTAGTCGAATCTGCAGATTTTTTCTTATGTAGATGTTTATTCCTCTATGTAGATTTTTTTTAATGTGTATGAGGGTTGATACAATTTCAAGTTAAGGAACATTTTCTTCTACTTAAGAATTATATTTTAAATTTCAGTCTTTAAACTCATCGCAAATTATTTCTAGCATATAATGCAAGATGAAGTTCAAATTTTTATATTAGTTTCTTCCTTGGGTACTGGAATAGTCAAATTTTAAAATAGTCACTCTTTATGAGTGAATTTTGTTGATTTTTTTTTCCTAGAAAATAGTCTAATTTAATGAGATTTTAAAAAATTGTTAGCCTGAGGGCACCTGGGTGGCTCAGTGGGTTAAGCCACTGCCTTCAGCTCAGGTCGTGATCCCGGGGTCCTGGGATCGAGCCCCACATTGGGCTCTCTGCTTCGGTGGGGGGCCTGCTTCCTCCTCTCTCTCTGCCTGCCTCTCTGCCTACCGGCGCTGTCTGTCAAATAAATAAAAAAAACTTAAAAAAAATTTATTAGCCTGAGTTACACAAAATGTTGTTTATAGTGAAAAAGAAAATCTCTCTCATTTCTAATATTTTACACTTAAAATGGTTTAGCTTTTGTCTCAGATTTTCTAGAGCTATTTTTATTTTTTTATCAAAAATTTTAAGTTTTTAGAAAAAAGATTTTATTTATTTATTTGACACAGAGAGAGCACAAGTAGGGGAAGCAACAGAGGGAGAGGGAGAAGCAGGCTCCCTGATGAAGGACTTGATCTCAGGACCCTGGGATCATGACCTGAGTCAAAGGCAGGCCCTTAACCAACTGAGTCACCCATGTGCCCCCTTTTCCCAAGTTTTTATTTAAATTCCCGTTAGTTAACATACAGTGTAATATTAGTTTCAGGTGTACAATATAGTGATTCAATGCTTCCATACAACATCTGGTGCTCATCACAACCAGTGCACTCCTTAATCCCCATCACCTGTTTCACCCATCCCCCCCCACCTCCCTATCTCCCCTCTGGTAACCCTCAGTTTGTTCTCTATAGTTAAGAGTCTGTTTCATGGTTTACCTCTCTTTCCCCCTATGCTCATTGTTTCTTAAATTCCACATAGGAGTGAAATCCTATAGTATTTATCTTTCTTTGACTGACTTTTTTCACTTAGCATATACTCCATACCTCCGTCCATGTTACTGCAATCCAATTAAAAAGTGGGCAGAAGACATGAACAGGCATTTCTCCAAAAGAATACATCCAGATGGCCAACAGACACTCAACATCACTCATCATCAGGGAAATACAAATCAAAAGTACAATGAGATATCACTTCTAGAAGTATTTTTTTTTTTAATTTGATTATCCCTTGGGTAATTTATCGAGTCAATTTATCAACAATTAAATTCATTAGTTTTTGCTTTTATATTTATTCTTCTTACCTTAGTTCATTCTTTTTCTAACATCTCATCTTCAATGCTTAATGTATTCATTTCTATCTTTTCTTATTGAATAATGACACATGTGAAATGATACATTTTAATGTGAATAGTTTGGTCACTATTCTATAAACTAATATGAATAGTTTGGTCACTGCATCTCCTATATTTCAATATGTAGAAGTATCACATTTTATTATTTTTGAAATAATTTGTAATAATCTTGACTTTTACTTCAATTCATGTTATGCAAGAGAATGTTAATTTTTTAAAATTAATTAATTTATTTGACAGACACAGAGCACAAGTAGCTGGAGAGGCAGGCAGAGAGAGAGAGGGAAGCTCAGCAGAGAGCCCGAGGTGGGGCTCGATCCCAGGACCCTGAGATCATGACCTGAGCTGGAGGCAGAGGCTTTAACCCACTGAGCCACCCAGGTGCCCCAAGAATGTTAATTTCTGAGAAGTTGGTATTTTAAAAACTGAAAATTCTGGTTTCTAGTTGTATTGCTTTATAATGAGAATGTGTTCTATACATTTATTTTTGCAGCTCATTGAGCTATCCATTATGGCATAATAAATGATCAATTTTTATGACTTTCTTGAGTGCTAGAAGGAAGCCGCCTCCTCTTATTGTAGTATACCCAGTTTGTTAAATCAATGTAATTAATTGATATTATTCACATCCTTCTTCTCCTAATTTTTGTTCATTTTCCCATCAAATATTTAAGTGTATTTAATTATCTCACTACTAATTTTTCTCCTCAATATTTATATAACAATGTACTTCAAAGAAATTGCTTGGCACATAGAAATCTAGTATTTTTCATTATGTGTTTTATCCTTTATGATTTTCTTTATCTTATTAAAGGCTTCTTTTTTGAACTTTGAGCTCTACTTTTCTGGTAACAATATTGTGATCCTAATTTTTTCTTAAGTGGCCCATCCTGTATTTCTTCATTTCTTTCATTTTTAAACTTTATTGGGGTGTGTGTTTCTTGGTTTTGGAGAAATCTCTTTTCAGTACCATGGAATTTAGTTGTGTATAGGGGAGAGTTTACTCATATTTGAGAATTTTTGTCATTAAGAGAATTGTTAAACTCATTTGAATTTATTTTGTAATGCCTAGCATGATATTTTCTGCTATTTTTTTACTTTCTTGTTGTTTTATTATTTTCTGTGTTTTAGGGAGTTTATGTTATTATTTGTTCTTGGTGTTTTTGAACAGCAATATTAATTTTTTTTTTTTTTTTGAGAGAGAGAGAGAGAGAGAGAGAGAGAGAAGGCACATATGTGAGCAGCAGGGGGAGGACCAGATGGAGGGAGAGAATCTCAAGCAGGCTCCACACCTAGTATGGAGCCAGACCCACCACCCGTGTTCATGACCCTGAGGTCATGACCTGTACTGCAATTAAGAGTCAGATGCTTAAATGACTGAGCCACCCAGGTGTCCTGCTTTAAATAATTTTAAAAGAAGTGAACATGGGGGACATGGGGACGCCTGGCTGACTCAGCTGGTAGAGTGTGTAACTCCTGATCTCATGGTTGTGAGTTCAAGCCCCATGTTGGGGGCTGAGATGACTTAAAAATAAAATATTTAAAAATAAAAAGAAAAAATAAGGAAAGTGAACATGGATAGCATTTTTTCCCCCTGAGCCCTTGCCTACTAAGTATAAATTGGCTGAGTATAATATTTTGGTTTTAACTCCTATCAGAGCAGAAGTATAAGAACTGGCTGATTTTTGTTCCTTTGTCCTTGGTAAGAACCCCATTTTTTCTTTTTAAGATCACTGCATACATGTAGTGTTGCTCTCTATATTCATGCGATTTTTTTTTTTTTTAATATGAGGGGGCTTTTGAGTTGATCTGCAAACCAGTGGACGTTTTCAGTGTGTATGTATTCATGAGTCTTTTCCATTGAGCACATTTACTTTTTATGTTATCTTTGGTTATTGCTTCTGTTTCTTTTGCTCTAATGCCATTTTCAGAAATGCTTACTATCTTCATATTCCCCTTTTATACTCTTTCTCCCAATTTTCTCATGGTTTTTATTTTTTTCCTTTCTCCAGGCAGTCTAGGACAGCATCTCATATTAGTGTTGTAACTTCCTGCTTTATCCGTTCTGTTTACGGACTGCCTCACCTGTATATTTTAATCCTGTGATGAAGTTTTCAATTTGGTTAATCTTAAAAGAAAACCCACACATGGAAATTTCACTCGATCCTTTTATGTCATTGGACCATATCATATCTGTTATCTTTCCATATTGTCTGTCTGTCCTAACCGCGTCCTGCTTATTTCATGGGCGACAGACCTTTGTGCTCTCTGTCAAGAACACAGAATGGTTCTCTAGAATTTTCTTCTGTACCTTGCAGTGGATCATTTCTGAGGTCTTTTGCATAATCTTCCTTTGTTGTTGTTGTCCTGCATTATTTTTTTCCCCTAAAGCTTGTAACTCTTTTCCACACTTAGTTATCCTTCCAGGTATCTCCGAACCTTCAGGTGGTCAGTATTCGAGGCTGCGGTATTCTACTGGCTCTCATCCAGGTGTATGGGTGTGGAGACTGATGAGCTTTACAACTTGTGACCAATGTAATGTGAATAGCTCAACATACAATTTGTGGTTTTAAACATTCATCGGGCGCCTGGGTGGTTCAGTGGGTTAAGTGTCAGCCTTTGGCTCAGGTCATGATCCCAGGGTCCTGAGATGGAGTCCGCATCAGGCTTTCTGCTCAGCGGGGAGTCTGCTTTTCTCTCTCCCTCTGCCTGCCACTCTGTCTACTTGTGATCTCTCTGTGTCAAATAAATAAATCTGTAAAAGAGGAAAAAAAACCCATTCATTTACAACAGTGCTTCTCAATGGACGGTGACTTTGCCTCCCAAGGGACAGATGATAGTGTCTGGAGACATTTTTGGTTGCTGCAAATTGGGGAGGAGTGTGTGTGCTACTGGTATCTAGTGGACAGAGGCCAGGGATGCTGCTAAATTTACTGCAGTGCACAAAGAACTCTCCGAAAAGAATGATGCGGCCCCCAGTGTTAACAGTGTCCAAACTGAGAAATTCCGAGTTAAGACACTCTGTTCTGCTAAGATGGCATTTCACCCTAGTCCCTCTACCTTCTTCACCTGAGCCTCTGGATCAATGGAACACATGTAAAATCCAATTTCCAGCACACATTGCTACTAGAAGTGTTTTTTTCCTTTTCTAGATCGAATTACTTTATGTGTAAGAAAGACACGTTCCAGGATGCAGTTTACCGTTTCCGGCTTTCCCTGCTTCAAGCCCACGGAACTGCTGTCTCTTAAAGGATATAGGACTCAGGGCATTGGAGTAGCAGTGTGAGAATGGGCAGGTTGGGTAAGGTCTTGTTCATTCACTCAGTCATCGTGCAGATAGTTAATTACTGCGCACTATGTCCTAAGCCCCGCGCACCAGCCTCCTCAGAAGGCAGCGTCTGTGTAATGGCAAGGTGACTGTTTGGTGGTTGGCTTGAGTCTCTGAGCGGGGCAGACAGTGGGGAGATCCTTTTTAGGATTTCTTAGAAGAAACCTGAGTATCTTGAGGCAAGGCTCTGGTCTATTTTTTTTCAAGCAACATCAGCGGCCTCACAATTAGTAAACCTTTCTGTCAGATTCTGTTTTTTTCTGTCCTTTCTCATGATGAATATGTCTGTGTTTTCCTCTGTCTTCTGGACATTTTCATGGAAAGTTGACAAAGGCTGCATGAGGGGCTAATAAGCAGATGCATTTTAGAGTTTTGTTCAGTAAGTACCTCTTACGTGTCCCCAAACTCTAAGATCCTTAGAAGAAGAAACTACATTTTATTTGTCTTTGCAACCCTTGTGGAATCCTGTAGTGATGTTTGGCAATGACTTGTTCAATGATTAGATTTTATGTGCATTCATAACACAAGGGCCAGAGAGAATTTACTGCATATCTCTTTGGAATTTATAATGTGCTGAAGTGAGGGGTAGTGGTTTGACTCTAAAGGTGGGGCTTGTAGAGAATCCGGGTGGTGTTGCCTGGAGCTCTAGGGTGGGCATTTTGACAGTCACAGCTGCAGAACATTTTGAACTGCTTTCCCCAACATCATCTGCAGAAAAGCCTATATGAGCGCCAATAGCAGCAGCAGTGAGAGCTGCTTTCTTTTCGTATTTTATTGGATAGAAATAGATTAACTCCAGGACCATCTGGCCAATAAGAAGAAACCAAAGCAGGTGTCATAAATATGCAGAGCGATCATCTTTTGATAGCCACAGAGTAACCTTTTTCTTCCCCTCGTAGCTGTGTCGGCAGCACCCCTCCCCCGTTTCTGGGTGAGCCCCGCAGCAATTATACCAAAGGCGTGGACATCTGGAGCCCCTCGGGGAAGCATGGCATGGAGACATTCTATAATTCAATGGGCTAGACAATCTTTAGGGCATGTCTGCAAAGCACTGGGGCACAGAAGCTGAGGAACAACGGCAGGGAGGCTGAAGGGCAGATGAACCTCTCTTGCCCAGATGGAGGGGACAGAGCACGCCTGGTTATTCCAAATACCACTCTCCTGGGCATCTCCCTGTAAGAAGACCTGTTTTAGAGGCTCTGGGTCACTTCCCTCTGTCATCATTTCCATCTCCAAGCACCTGGCCTAGTGGTTATCATCCCTGGATTTGAGTTTAGAAATCCCGGTTCTAGTCCTGACGGCCACTCATCAGCTGTGTGATTTGGGATAAGCCCCCTTCCCTCTCTGGGTCTCAAGCGCCTCATGTGCAAGTAAGGAGATTGGACAGAGAATGCACAAACTTGTGATTCTGTGACATGAAGAGGCGTTTCTTATCATTGTGTAGAAGTGAGTATTTTGGTCAGCAACTCTGGCTGGTTGTTGGGAGCTTTGCCACACCATAAATCGATGTAAGCAGGGGGTCAGTCCAGCTGCAGAATTCAGGTAGTAGAGAAGTTGTTTCTCTTGTGCTCTCTTTTTTTTTTTTTTTGCAACTTCCTGCCTTATTTCTACCCCCCAGCATATTGTGCACGTGACTGATTCTACCCACTGCCCCTTAAGGACTCCCTGCAAGTCACTGAAAGTTTTTTTTTTTTTTTTTAAGATTTTATTTGTTTATTAGAGAGAGAGAGAGCACAAGCAGGGGGAGTGGCAGGCTGAGGGAGAGAGATAAGCAGGCTCCCTGCTCAGTGACGGGGCGGGGGGGGGGGGGGGGGCTCGATCCCAGGACCCTGGGATCATGACCTGAGCTGAAGTCAGATGCTTAACCGACTGAGCCACCCAGGTGCCCATAAAAGTCTTAAGTATGCCTCACTCCCACTCTGTCCGTTTGATTTTTAGAGATCAGAGTCCTTCTCACATGGTAGGGTGGCAGGGGCAGATAGATAACACAAAAAGGTTGAAATTGTTTTGTATTTGGAATTACAGTAATGATCATCATTTATTAAGCACTTATCATATATACATATAAATATATAAAATATGTGTGTGTATATATATACATATACATATATATATATATATATATATATATATATGAATGGTACCAAGGGCTTTACTTAAATAACAACAATAATAATAGCTAATACTTATTATATCTTATGTGCCAGTGCCAGGTACTATTGTAAATACATAACATATATATTTAGTCATTGAATTCTCATAACTGTCATTGCAGTAGCATTTTATAGATGATAAAAGAAAGCACAGAGATGGTAAGGGACTTTTCCAAGGTCATGCAGCTAATGAATAGCAGAGCTGGCCTTAAAATCCACATAATCTGAATATAGAACCCATGCTTTTAACTACCACATTATACAGGCTCCATTGTCTTTTTTTTAGTTCTCTCAACCCTGTGAAGCATCTAAAATTTAATTGCCCTAGAATGACAGATGGACAAGCTGGGCCTTAGAGAGAGGAGGTAATTTGCTTTAGATCACACAGCTAGAGCTAGTATTTAAACTCGGGTATGAGTGACTCAAGCCCAGGTTTCTAATCACTGGATCTTGTTAAAAAATTCTCTTTGGATGAAACACCCTGCGAGATAGCTCTGTCTGATCTTATCATGCCCACTGGCCAGATGAGAGTGTCCACGCTCAGAAGTGAAGTATTTCAAGTCAAACAGGACTCCATAATTCTCCGGTCCCTGCTCATTGACCCACACCTCATCGTATGCCTTCACACACCCGCCTTCCCCCACCGAGTGACCACCTTCCATTCTACATTGAGAGATGAGGCAAGACATGGAAATATCCAGAGCAGAGAAAATACAGTGACTGACATTCTCGCTCTGCCAGAAAGGACAGCTAGGAGATGTCTTTTCTGAAAGCAGTCTTTGATAAAGGGAGAGGAGGAAAACATGAAGATATCGCGTCCCTGGGTGGGAGGAGAGGGCATGATGGACTGCGGAGGGTTTGCACCGAAGGGAAGGCGGGGGCTGAAGTGGTTGACGTCAAACCCGCAGCTACGCAGTTTTAACTGGAACTGGCTTCATTTAATGCACACCTTTTCTGCATTGAATCAATTTTCTCTCTGTAAATTTGGGTTTCTCGCAGCATAGATACATTTCCAACCCAGCCTCATTGCCAGGAGTCCAGTTTCCATCCAGGAACGGGGGAGGGGTCCGGTCTTCACGCGGTGGCGGGTGTGCAGCCCCACCGCAGTGCCCAGACGGCCACTCTCGTGCGCGGGAGGGGACGCGTGGGTTGGGTGGCTGCGGGGGCGCCGCGAATTGGGAGGTTGCTGGGCTGTTGCTGGGGCTGAGAGGCGAGCTGTGTCCCCCTCTAACCCGCATCAGGCACCTCCAGCCTTGCCTGGCAACACTGTAGCCCAGGGTCTGGGCAGCCGGGAGGGCTCGGCACTGCCGCTCCCAGTGATGCGTGGACTGGGAAAGGCGAGAGAGGACCGACGCATTGCGGAGGCAGCCGAAGCAGTCCTCGGGACTCTCCTGCTGGGGCAGAGGGAGATGGAACAGAGAGGGTGGGTGACCTTTCAGGAACCAGACAACTGGTCAGCAAAGGCAATCGTTCAACTCGTTTTCTTTTACGGAGTAGAAGGCAGGGGTGTGTGTGTGTACAGAGCATTATTCCCGGAGATCTAGGGTGATTCAGAATGACGCAGAGGTCAGGGACCAGGCAAGAGCTGAGGATGTCAGGAATGGGTGACTCCATGACTTGGGTTATGAGGGCATTTTTCCAGTCACCATAGAGACCCTGAGGTATTTTGGACTGAAGCTGGGGGTGGGGGGAGGACCCTTTATGTTTGGTGTCTGGGAAAACAAAGAAGAGCTGAATTTAGAACAAGGAGAATGGAGTTTGTCTTTTTGCCGCTGCACTCATCTGCTCTGTGACCTGTGTGATCACATCCCTGGGCCATCTGTGATGGGGATACTAGTTGCTCTCCTTCCTTTGCAGGGTTGACTGAGGATCCGGCAAATCACATCACAGAGATTTGTGATAACTTCACGAACAGGGCAAATCCCATACCTTGCGCCCCGTGGAGAGCTTTAAAGTGGGCTGGGATCAGAGAAATTTCTCTAATAAAGAGCTGGGGTCAGAGGACTCTCCCATCTCCCCCACTGGGGATCCATCTGTGAATCATTGCGTGGGAGTTCTCACAGGTGATGACAGAGCCAGAGCCACTTGTCCAGGTCACACTTTGTGACGGGCAGTGACCAGAATCCCAACTTCCAGTTCTTGGTTGTGGGGCTGCACCCATGAGATGACACTGCCATCGTCAGCTTTTGAATGGGGTATTCTACGTCCCGGCAAAAGTTCCCTTGCTGCCCCCAACACAATCAGCAATTTCCCTTAGATAGTAATCTGAGCACGACACCTGATGTTGATCTACGATCAACAAACATGATTGACCAAAAAATAGGCAGTAGACCCAGGGAAGAGTGGAACTGGAGGCTTAGGGGTCAGCCGGCCCAACTCTCTCATTTTTATCCTAACACTGGCTTCTGTAACTCACTTTGTTCATGTGCTGCTTGTGTTCTTTCCAGGGCTTAATCTTGTATAATTCAGTGAAGTCAGACTTTTATTCTGTCTCCTCTACCTTGGAGGAATTGGAGTCATAGAAGAGGTTAAATAGGGCTGGATGTCACATAGCAAGAAGAGGAAGAGCCAGAGTTTGAGCCCAGGTAAGGGAAGCTGGTGGCCACGGTTATTCAACCAGTGGCCGAGCTGGGCCAGAAGCACAGAATTTCAGAGCTGGAAAGAAAAGTGGGCTCCTCAGCATCGAGCTCCTCCTTGTGTGGATAGAGATGCTGTGCATAGAGAGGGTGAGGCTGCCCCACCACCCCAGTTGCAGCAGAACTGGGATGTGACCTCAAGCCTCCTATCTTCCAATACCCTTCCTTTTCCTTAGGCTCTTCAAGTCCAGATACCTCCAGCTTCAGTGACGTCTCCAAGAAACCAGGGAGTAAAAGAGGACTGACAAATTCTTTCCTCTAAAGACCACTGAGGCAGTTTAGGAAGGTGATTTAAAAACAAGCAAGTCCCGTGTGCACAAACCCATACCCCACTCTATCAGTGTGGGATTGTAGCAGGGACACATCTTAGCCAGAACTGTGCCTCTCCACAACAGAACAACCCAAGTGATAACAACAGATGCATGCACGAGAAAACTATTTAAATTGTGAAGGCCTTTCTGCCTACCGTTCCCTCCCAGGATGGAAAGCTCCAGAGTACACACAAGATGGGAGACCTGAAAGACAGGGGCTCCATTGGTCTAGATTTCTATGGTGTCTTTTATTGGGAACATCTTTGTCACACTGAGTGATATGCCAGTGTTTCAAGGTTTGAATTTTTACATAGAGCATAGCTGCTGTCTATACATATTGCCATCTGGGGTTGATACAAAAGATCATGTTTACTATATTCTACTTGTGAGAGATTTGTGGGCTTTTCAAAGATAGTTTTGATTAGGTATTATTTTCACTCTTTGCTCTGACATCAGAAGTTGACTCCATCTGTGAGCATCACTGAAAGGCTTTTTCTGTTGCCCAAATTGCTTCTAAGCCAGACCGCTATGGTGTTGAATATTATTCACTTGTTTAAGGCAGTGAAGACTCATGTGAAGAAAAACCTCAGTAAGTCATTAATACTTTAGTGTGGACAAATTTTCAAAAGAACTTGAAGCCAGAGAGTATGGGATATGGTACAGATATATTTTGATTATGGGGATTGAATGAAAAGAAGGAGCTACTCTGCAACCCAGCAATTGCACTATTAGGTACTTACCCAAAGGATAAAAACTTAGTGATCCAAAGGGGGCACCTGCACCCCAGTGTTTCTAGTAGCAATGTCCACAGTAGTCCACAGACTATGGAAAGAGCCCAGATGTCTGTCAACAGATGAATGGATAAAGATGGGGTGTATAATGGAATATTACTCAGCCATCAGAAAGGATGAATACTTAAACATTTACACTGACATGGATGGAACTGGAGGGTATTATGCTGAGCAAAATAAGTCAATTAGAGAAAGACAATTATATGATTTCACTCCTATGTGGAATTTAAGAAATGTAACAGAGGATCATATGGGAAGGGAGGGAAAAATAAAATAAGATGAAATCAGAGGGGAAGACAAACCATAAAAGACTCAACTCTAGGAAATAAACCAAGGGTTGCTGGAGGGGAGGTGGGGGGGGTTGGGATAACTGGGTAATAGGCATTAAGGAGGGCACATGATGTAATGAGCACTGGGTATTATATGCAACTGATGAATCATTAAACTCTACTTCTGAAATCAATGATACACTATATGTTAATTGACTATAAATAAAAGAGAATTAAAGAGAAAAAAGGGATGAGGAATATGGGAGACTAGACTAAGGACAGCAAGCTAAAAGATTAGATGCGAGAATACAAAACAAGTACCCCCCATCTCCTAGTTTCCCTCAGGGCAGCCCTCCCATTGCCCCTTCCCCCAAATGCTTCATTTATTTGTTTTTCCTTCTGTCTCTAAAACTAGTAGCTGCTATTTGAGTCCAACTTCTTTCCGCCATTCCTTCTGCTTTGGGAACTGAATTACTCCCTGTTGTAGGCAATGATTTTTAATATTCATTATCTCTTCCCTTGAGTATGTAATGAAAACTGTGGAGCCTCTTCTGGGAAGTATGCATGCTTTCTAAAGTTTTACCTAGAAATTCAGAGGATCCTCTGGTCCTAAGATTACATGCCTCTAGTCCATCTAGTGCAATGTATGATATGAAGTGAGGAGGGTTAGGTATTAGGAGAAGACACTTCTATAAGCATGAATTTTGTCATTTACGGGACTGGGGGTGAGGTGACCCCCACGGTGATGCGGACAGTGCAGTTCAAATTATAAACTTCAGAAAAGAAGGAATTGGGGCAGAGGTAGAGTCCTGGTGGTGATGCTCACTCTCCATTCTTGGATCTGAGCAACCTTTGACCAGTAGAGTTCGGTCTGATTCATACTGGGAATCCAAAAGGCTCAGTGTCATCTGGCTGGTCCTCTTGGCTCCTTATGGAGTGGGAGTAGCTATTTAGGCTTCCCTTCTGGGTAACTGACTCTCTGTGCCCCTGAACATGTTTGAATATTCATGTGCTTGCTTCTGCTCACCATATTGTTCACTCTTCCCAGCTGGCTCGTCTCCTGCGTCTGAGCCCCTAGCTCTTTTAGAAGAAGGTCAGGCTCTATTACTGCTGGGTGGGACAGCTTGGTTTTGTTTGACGTCTAGAGAAGAATGGTGCCCAGGTTGAAGAGGCAGGAGGCGGGGAGAGGCTGGGGGAGGGAGGCTCTAGCTCAGCTGTAGCTCTTTTGAGAGGTGAAAGGAAGATTTATGATGCTGTTTGTCAACCGAAAGATGGATGGAAGTACCCAGACTGTGAACTCCATGTTTGAAGTGGGAGGTTATGGTAATAAATGGGGCCCCTGGAGATGGAGCTGTTGGTGGTGGAGATCGTTTCTCTTAACAGAGATGGTTCCCAAGCCCCTCCTTTCTCTTGCTCCCCTAATGGGCATTCTTTGTTCTTCTGCTGAGTCTGTCACTCTGTTTTGAGCATCGTCAACTACTGATTGATTATCTGTGTTCATGAAGGGGAGTGTCATCACGCTGAGAAGAAATCTTTCATGTTGGTGTCCTGGAAAAATGGAACAATGGAAAATGCAAAAGCAGCTTATTTTTGGCTTCAGAATTCTCATGCTTTGCTTGAACTATTGGGAACAACCTATATGCATATGATCCCCCGTATTTTATCTCTACTTTTGATCTCCCCTCATTTAGCACCATCTAGGGAGCTGGAGGACAGGGAGGAGCTGGAAATGCTCTCAAAAAATGCCCCTGGAATGCAACATGCAATATTTCTCCTGGGAAAAGGTCTTTGAAAACCAGGACTCTGTGATCAAATACTTTTGGAAAATGCTGTATACATATCATGGCCTTACAGCGTTAAAATTAAAAGGCACACTGGCATATGAAAAGATTGGGAAAGTTCTGTAGTAAAGAATACAGTTTCTGTTTAAAGTTTTCCATTATTTTTGATCACAGAACCTTTTTTTTTAAAATTCCATAACACTTAGTAAGCCTCTCCAGACTTAGTGTTATTCAGAGCTTCCTTTGGGAACTTGATGGTAAAAAGAGGAATAGGCAATAACTAATGTCCAACGCAGGTATGGAGCAGAGATTAGATGTTTTTTAAGCCCAGTATTGGTGCAGACTTGATGCATGACTTTTGCAAACTTTCCATATTTTGTTTTCAAAATAATCTTCATACGTATAGTTGATACTGCTTAAAATGGGCCTTTACCGGAGTGTGGTTATCAATGGATTTGTTGCAGTAAAACTTTTGTTTAAAGTCTCTTAATTGAGGTACAATTGACATTGAATAGGCTGCACATATTTAAAGTGTACAATTGGATACATTTTGGGATGTGTGCACATCTATGAAAGGGTACTGAAATCTGACCATAATCTTGAATTTCTCTTTTTCTCCTTGAAGTTCTGTTTCTGTTTCATGCACTTTGAAGTTCTATTACTAAATGCATAAACATTTAGGATTGTTATGATCTCTTAATGAATCTATCCCTCTACCATTTTGAAGTGATCCTCTTTATCTCTGCAAATATTCTTTGCTCTAGAGTATATTTTGCCTGATGTTAATAACCATTTCAAGTTTCTTTTGATTCATATTGATGGAATATATCTTTATCCATCCTTTCACTTTTAACCCATTTATGTCTTTATATTTAAAAATGTTTCTGGTAGGCAGCACATAGTAGGTGACTTTATTTTTTTAATCCAACCTGATAATTGCTGCCTTTTAATTAGGAATTTAGACTGTTTACACTTAATATGAATATTGATCTGGTCAGGTTTAAATCCACTTTGTTACGGTTTGTTTGATTTGTCCCATCTGTTATTTGTTTTCCTTTCCCTGTTTGTTTGTTTTTTTTTTAATCTTCTTTTGGGTTAATTATTTTTTATATCTTCATTGGATTGTAAGCCATACCTCCTCATTATTTTAGAGGTTGCTTAGGAATTATAGTATACATCTTAAACTTACCATAGTCTACCTTCCAGTGATATTGTGTTACTTCATATATGGTATAAGAGCCTTACCATAGTATACTTCTGTTTCTCCCTTCTTAGGCTTTGTGCTAATGTTGTCATATTTGACTTTGCCTTGTTATAAGCTCCACAATTGTTTTTGTTTGCAAAGTCAATTATCTTTTAGAGAGATTTAAATAATAATACGATCTCCTATATTTATCTACATAATGACTATTTCCAATGCTCTCTATTGTTTAGTATTGACCCATTTTCCCATTTGCTATTACTGTCCTCTTGTGTGAAAGACTTTTTTTAACATGTCTTGTAGGACAGGTCTGTTGATAATAAATTCCTTCAGGTTTTATTTGTCTGGAAAAGTTTTTATTTTATCTCCACTTTTTAAAATATCTTTTTGCTGAGATTAAAATTCCAGATTGGCCATCTCTCTCCCACCCCCCATCACTTTAAACTTGCTGGTATTGTTTCTGCAGGAGAAACCTGCTATTGTCCTTATTTCTGTCTTTGTGTATGTGATGTTTCTTTTTTCCTTTGGTTGCTTTTAAGACTTTTCTTTTTATCATTGTTTCGGGCAATTTGATTCCGATATGCCTCAATGTCGTTTTCTTAATTTTTTTTTTTTTTTTTTACTTGGGGTTTGTTGAGCTTTCTGGGGCTGTGGGTGTTGTGGAGTGAATTGAATACTTCCAAAACTAATAGTTTAATTAAATTTATGTTAATTTGTTAAGTCCTAACTCCCAATATATCAGAATATGACTTTCTTTGGATATAAGGTTGTTGTAAATGTTATTTGCAGTTGATGTTTTGAAGGTGGGCCCTAAATAATATGACTAGTATCCTACAAATGGAAGAAATTTGGACACAGACATCCATACACAGGCAAAATTTCATGTGACAGTGAAGGCAGAAATTGAGGTAATGCTTCTACAAGCCAAGGAATGGCAAAGATTGCCAACAAATACTAGAAACTAGGAGAGAGGCGTGGAACAGATTCTTCCTCACAGCCCTCAGAAAGAATTAATCCTGCCAACAACTGGATTTCAGACATCTAGACTTCAAACCTGTGAGATAATAAATTTTTTTTAATTTATTTATTCATTTTAGAGCAGGAGAGCATGGCAGGATAGGGCAGAGGGAGAGGGAGAGAGAGTCTTAAGCAGACTTGGTGCTAAGTGTGGAGCCTGATTCAGGGCTCAGTCTCACAACCCTAAGATCACAACCTGAGCCAAAACCAAGATTTGGATGCTTAACTAACTGAGCCTCCCAGGCACCCCTAAATTTCTTTTTTTTTTTAATTTAAATTCATTTGGCCAACATATGGTACATCATTAGTTTTAGATGCAGAGCTCAGTAATTCATTAGTTGTGCCTATAACACCCAGTGCTCATCACATCATATGCCCTCCTTAATGCCCATCACCCAGTTACCCCATCCTCCCATCCCCCTCTCCTCCAGTAACCTTAATTTGTTTCCTGTAGTTTCTCATGGTTTGTCTCCCTCTCTAATAATTTCCTATTCAGTTTTCTCTCCTTTCCTCTATGATCCTCTGCCCTGTATGTTAAATTCCACAATGAGTGAACTATATAATTGTCTTTCTCTCATTGACCTCACTCAGTAAAATCCCCTCCAATTCTATCTATGTTGATGCAAGTGGTAAGATTTCATCCTGTCTGAAGATAGAATAGTATTCCATTACACACACACACACATGCACATGCACATGCACATGCACACACACACACACACACACCACATCTTCTTTACCCATTCATCTGTTGATGGACATCTTGGCTGTTTCTGTAGTTTAACTATTGTGGACATTGCTGCTATAAACATTGTGGTACAGGTGCCCCTTCACATAATTATATTTCTATCTTTGGGGTAAAAAATTACCCAGTAATGCAATTGCTGGGTCCTAGGGTAGCTCAATTTTAACTTCTTGAGGAACCACCATATTGTTTTCCAGAGTGGCTGCACCAGCTTGCATTCCTACCAACAGTGTAGGATGGTTCTCCTTTCTCCACATCCTCCCCAACATTTATTGTTTCCTGCCTTGTTAATTTTAGCCATTCTGATTGGTGTGAGATGGTATCTCATTATGGTTTTGATTTGTATTTCCCTGATGCCAAGGGATGTGGAGCATTTTTTTTATGTGACTGTTGGCCATTTGTATGTCCTCTTTGCCAAAATGTCTGTTCATGTCTTCTGCCCATTTCTTTTTCTTTCTTTCTTTTCTTTTTTTTTTTTTTTTTTTAAAGATTTTACTTATTTGACAGACAGAAATCACAAGTAGGCAGAGAAGCATGTGGGGTGGTGAGGGTAGCAGGCTCTCCACTGAGCAGAGAACCTAAGGTGGAGCTTGATCCCAGGACCCTGGGATCATGACCTGAGCTGAAGGCAGAGGCTTTAACCCACTGAGCCACCCAGGCACCCCTCGTCTGCCCATTTCTTGACTGGGTTATTTGTTTTCAGGGTGTTGAATTTAGTAAGTTCTTTATAGATCTTGGGTACAAGTCCTTTATCTGGTAAGTCATTTGCAAATATCTCTTCCCATTCCATAGGTTTCTTTTTAATTTTGTCAACTGTTTTGTTCTGTAGAAGATTTTATCTTGATGAGGTCCCAACTGTTCATTTTTGCTTTCGTTTTCCTTGCTCTTGGAGACCTGTCTAGCAAGCAGTTGCTGTGGCTGAGGTCGAAGAGGTTGCTGCTTGTATTCTCCTCTAGGATTTTGATAGATTCCTATTTCACATTTAGGTCCTTCATCTATTTTGAGTTTATCTTTGTATATGGTGTAATAAAATGGCCCAGTTTCACTCATTTGCGTATGGCCATCCAATTTTCCCAGACCATTTGTTGAAGAGACTGTCCTTTTTCATTGGCTATTCTTTCCTGCTTTGTTGAAGATTAGTTGACCATAGAGTTGAGGGTCCATTCCTGGGCTCTCTATTCTCTTCCATTAATCTATGTGTCTGTGAATCATCAGGCTTACACATTTCATAGCACTCACCATAGCACATACCCTATCCAATGTCCATAACCCAGCCACCCTATCTCTACCCTCCATTCCCCAGCAACCCTCGGTTTGTTTCATGAGATTAAGAGTCTCTTATGGTTTGTCTCCCTCCCAATCACATCTTGTTTCATTTTTTTCCTTCCCTACCCCCCAAACCCTTCACTCTACCTCTCAAATTCCTCATATCAGAGAGATCATAGAATAATTGTCTTTCTCTGATTGACTTATTTCACTCAGCACAATACCCTCTAGTTCCATCCACGTCATTGCAAATGGCAAGATTTCATTTCTTTTGATGGCTGCATAGTATTCCATTGTATATATACACACCACATCTTCTTTATCCATTCATCTGTTGATGGACATCTAGGTTCTCTCCATATTATGGCTATTGTGGACATTGTTGCTATAAACATTTGGGTTTATAACATTTGGGTTTAGTTGACCATAGAGTTGAAGTTCCATTTCTAGGCTTGCTTTTCTGTTCCACTGATCTATGTGTCTGTTTTTGTGCCAGTACCATACTGCCTTGATGATTATAGCTTTGTAATAGAGCTTGAAGTCTGGCATTGTGATGCCACCAACTTTGGTTTTCTTTTTCAACATTTCTTTGGCTATTTGGGGTCTTTTCTGGTTCCATATAAATTTTAAGATTATTTGTTCCATTTCTTTGAAAAAAATTGATGGCATTTTGATAGGGATTGCATTAAATGTGTAGATTGCTTTAGGTAGCATAGACAGTTTCACAATATTTGTTCTTCCAATCCATGAGCATGGAACCTTTTTCCATTTCTTTGTGTCTTCCTCAATTTCTTTCATGAGTACTTTATAATTTTCTGAGTATAGATTCTTTTTTTTTTAAAGATTTTATTTATTTATTTGACAGAGATCACAAGTAGGCAGAGAGGCAGGCAGAGAGAGAGAGAGGAGAAAGCAGGCTCCCTGCTGAGCAGAGAGCCTGATGTGGGGCTCGATCCTAGGGCCCTGGGATCATGACCTAAGCCGAAGTCAGAGGCTTTAACCCACTGAGCCACCCAAGCACCCCTTTGAGTATAGATTCTTTGCCTCTTTGGTTAGGTTTATTCCTAGATATCTTATGGTTTTGAGTGTAATTGTAAATGGGATTAACTCCTTAATTTCTCTTTCTTCTGTCTTGTTGTTGGTATAAAGAAATGCAACTGATTTCTGTGCATTGATTTTATATCCTGACACTTTACTGAATTCCTGTACAAGTTCTAGCAGTTTTGGAGTGGAGTCCTTGGGTTTTCCATGTAAAGTATCATATCATCTGCAAAGAGTGAGAGTTTGACTTCTTTCCTGATTTGGATGCCTTTAATTTCTTTTTTTTGTCTGATTGCTGAGGCTAAGACTTCTAGTACTGTGTTGAATAGTAGTGGTGATAGTGGACAGCCCTGCTGTGTTCCTGACCTTAGCGGAAAAGCTCTCAGGTTTTCCCCACTGAGAATGATATTTTCTGTGGGTTTTTCATAGATGGCTTTGATGATATTGAGGAATGTACCCTCTATGCCTACAATTTGAAGAGTTTTGATCAAGAAAGGATGCTGTACTTTGTCAAATGCTTTTTCAGCCTCTATTGAGAGTATCATATGGTTCTTGTTCTTTCTTTGATTCATGTATTGTATCACATTGATTGAGTTGCAGATTGTGAACCATCCTCACAGCCCAGGAATAAATCCCACTTGGTCGAGGTGAATAATCCTTTTAGTGTACTGTTGGATCCTATTGGCTAATATTTTGGTGAGAATTTTTGCATCTGTGTTCATCAAGGATATTGGTCTGTAATTCTCCTTTTTGGTGAGGTCTTTGTCTGGTTTTGGGATCAAGGTAATGATGGTGTCATAAAATGAGTTTGGAAATTTTCCTTCCATTCCTGTTTTTTAGAACAGTTTCAGGATAATAGGTATTATTTCATCTTTAAGTGTTTGGTAGAATTCCCCTGGGAAGCTGTATGGCCCTGGGCTCTTGTTTTTTGGGAGATGTTTGATGACTGCTTCAATCTCCATACTGGTTATGGGTCTGTTCAGGTTTTCCATTTCTTCCTGGTTTAGTTGTGGTAGTTTATATGTCTCTAGGGATGCATCTATTTCTCCCAGATTGTCAAATTTGCTGGCATATAGTTGCTCCTAATTTGTGTTCATAATTGTTTGTATTTCTTTGGTGTTGGTTGTGATCTCTCCTCTTTCATTCATGATTTTATTAATTTGGGTCCTTTCTCTTTTCTTTTTGATAAGTCTGGCCAAAGGTTATCAATCTTATTAGTTTCTTTCAATGAACCAGCTCCCAGTTTTGCTGATCTGTTCTAATGTTCTTTTGGTTTCTATTTCATTGATTTCTGCTCTGATCTTTATTATTTCTCTTCTCCTGCTCGGTTTAGGCTTTCTTTGCTGTTCTTTCTCCAGCTCCTTTAGGTGTAGGGTTAGGTTGTGTACTTGGAACGTTTCTTGTTTCTTGAGAAAGCCTTATATTGCTATATACTTTCCTCTCAGGATTGCCTTTGCTGTGTCCCAAAGATTTTTAAGAGTTGTGTTTTCATTATCATTTGTTTCCATAAATTTTTTTCAATTCTTCTTTAATTTCCTGGTTGACCTATTCATTCTTTTGTAGAATGCTCTTTAGTCTCCATGTATTTGAGTTCTTTCCAACTTTCCTCTTGTGATTGAGTTCTAGCTTTAGAGCACTGTGATCTAAAAATTTGCAGGGAATGATCCCCATCTTTTGGTACCAGTTGAGACTTGACTTGTGACCCAGGATGTGATCTATTCTGGAGAATGTTCCATGTGCACTAGAGAAGAATGTGTATTCTGTTGCTTTGGGATGGAGTGTTCTAAATATATCTGTGATGTCCATCTCATTCAGTGTGTCATTGAAAGCCTTTGTTTCCTTGTTGATCTTTTGCTTAGGTGATCTGTCCATTTTAATGAGGAGTGTCGTTAACTTCCCCTCTTATTATTGTATTATTGTTGATGTGTTTCTTTGATTTTGTTATTACTTGGTTTATATAATTGCTTGCTCCCATGTTAGAGGAATAGATATTTAAAACTGTTGGATCTTCTTGTTGGACAGATCCTTTAAGTATGATATAGTGTCTTTCCTCATCTCTTATAGTCTTTGGCTTCAAATCTAATTTATCTGATACAAGGATTGCCACCCCCACTTTCTTTTGATGTCCATTAGCATGGTACAGTGTTTCCCATCCCCTCACTTTAAATCTGGAAGTGTCTTTGGGTCTAAAATGAGTTTCTTGTAGACAGTATATCAGTAAGTCTTTTTTTTTTTTTTTAATCCATTCTGATACCCTGTGTCTTTTGATTGGGGCATTTAGCCCATTTACATTCAGGGTAACTATTGAAAGATGTGAATTTAGCGCCATTGTATTTCCTGTAAGGTGACTTACTGTATATTGTCTCTGTTCCTTTCAGGTCTACTACTTTTAGACTCTCTCTCTTTGCTTAGAGGACCCCTTTCAATATTTCCTGTGGAGCTGGTTTTGTGTTTGCAAATTCTTTTAATTTTTGTTTAATTTTGTCCTGGGAGCTTTTTAGCTCCCTTCTATTTTCAACAACAGTCTAGCTGGATATAGTATTCTTGGCTTCATATTTTTCCCATTTAGTGTTCTAAATAGATCATGTCAGTCCTTTATGGCCTGCCAGGTGCATGTGGAGTGGTGTGTTGCCAATAATATTTCTACTGTTGCATTTTACACAGACTTCTTTTCTCAGGCTGCCTTCAGGATTTTCTCTTTGTCACCAAGTCTTGTAAGTTTTCCTATTAGATGATGGGATGTTGACCTAATTTTTTTTCCAGCGTAACAGAATTCGTTGTTTATGCACCACACCCAATGCTCCATGCAATACGTGCCCTCCATAATACCCACCACCTGGATCCCCCAACATCCCACACTCCACCCCTTCAAAACCCTCAGATTATTTTTCAGAGTCCATAGTCTCTCATGGTTTATCTCCCCTTCCAATTTCCCTCAACTCCCTTCTCCTCTCCATCTTCCCATGTCCTCCGTGTTATTTGTTATGCTCCACAAATAAGTGAAACCATATGATAATTGACTCTCTCTGCTTGACTTATTTCATTCAGCATAATCTCTTCCAGTCCTGTCCATGTTGCTACAAAAGTTGGGTATTCATCCATTTTGATGGAGGCATAATACTCCATAGTGTATGTGGACCGGATGTGGACCTATTTTTATTGATTGTGTGTTCTCTGTGCCTCCTGGATTTTGTTGCTTGTTTCCTTTGCTAAATTAGGAAAATTATCTACTATAATTTGCTCCAATATACCTTCTGCCCCCTCTCTCTTTCTTCTTCTTCTGGAATCCCAATTATTCTAATATTGTTTCATCTTATGGTATCACTTATCTCTCAAATTCTCCCCCCGTGATCCAATAGTTGTTTGTCTTCTTTTTCTTGGCTTCTTTATTCTCCATCAATTGCTCTTTTATATCACTAATTCTGTCTTCTGTGTCATTTATCCTAGTGGTAAGAGCCTCCATTTTTTTATTGCACCTCATTAATAGCTTTTTTGATGTCAACTTGTTTGGATTTTAGTTCCTTTTTTCCCTAGAAAGGGATTTTATTTCTCCAGAAAGGGATTCTCTAGTATCTTCCATGTTTATTTTGAGACCTGATGGCACCTTGATAATCGTCATCCTGTACTCTAGTTCTGACATCTTACTGATGTCTGTATTGATTAGGTCCCTAGCCATTGGTTTTACTTCTTTTTCGTCTTCTTGAGGTGCATTTTTCCACCTTGTCATTTTATCCACATAAGAATAGATGGATTAGAGAACAAAATACTAGGAGGGTACTGGGTGTGGTGCATAAACAATGAATCTTGGAAAACTGAAAAAATAAAAATAAAATACTAAGAGTATAGCCATGACCCCAGAGAAATGTACACTAAGAAATCAGAAGAGACATGAAACTGGGGGGAGATGAAAGGGGAAAGGGAATAAAAATTACATATATATATTAGACTGCTTAATAGAATGGAGGCACACATTTGATTTTGGGTGTGTTTTGGTTTGGTAGAAGAAATTGTCTCCCAAAATATTAAGGAAAGAAAATCATACACACACACACACACACACACACACACAAATAAGGGTAAACATGGTAAGGGATTGGAATATGATTGTAAAGATGAAAATTTAAAAAGATTCTAAAAAATGAATTGATAAGAAGTTGGTTGAAAAAAGGAGAAAAAAAGAGGAAAGAATGTGATCAGGCTGGAGATTAGAACAAAGTCATGTGCTAGATTTAGGGTACATTTTCATCTGTTAGAAGAAACTACCCAAAATTTTAAAGATAGAAAAACCCATATGTATACAAAAAATAAGTTTAAAAACAATGAAGGGGTAGAATATGACTATAATAATGAAAAATTAAAAATATTTTTTAAAAAGTATTGATAAAATAGTTTAAAAAGGTTAAAAATAGGAAAGAGGAAAAATAAAAAAAATAGAATAACAAAAAATAAAATTAAAAAAATTTAACTTTGAAAAACTAAAGAATTATGGGGAAAAACCCATGAGTTCTATGTGCTGCAACCCCTAGCTCTGGAGTTCTGCAGTCCTCATTGATTGGTGAATGTGGTCTTGGCTGGATGTTCTTGCTAATATTGTGTGGGAGGAACCTGTTGATGTCTTTGCCTGAGGTGGAATTGCACCGCCCTTGCCAAGGGCCAGGCTAAGTAATCTGCTCAGGTTCCCTCTCGGGAGCTTTTGTTCCCTGAATGCTTTCCATAGAGCTTTGGAGGACAGGAATGAAAATGGCAGCCTCCAAAACTCTGGCCCCATAGGAGCCAAGAGCTCAGGGCCCCACTCCTCAGTGCACCCTCAGAGAAAAGCTGTCAATCCCTCCTGTCTCCTTGGTCACTGGCCATGCTCTGTGCTCATCCGGCCTGTGACCGAGCTTTTCTATCTCTGGCACACGGCCCCGTTTGGAGTCTCCAAACCTAGCAGATTCCTGCAGCACTCTCTTGCGCCACTGCTCCTGGAGGAGGAAGGTGAGTGCACCCCCATCTGCCACTTCTGGGGTCTCCACTCAAAGAACAGTGGCCTGAGTGTGCCTTGGATCACAGTTTAAGGTAACCCTGAGCTGAGAGCCCACTGCTTGGCTATATCTCTCCCTCTGGCTCCCCCACTTTGACACCTGGGAGCTCTACCACATTCAGACACCTCCAGTCTTTCTGTGACCCTGCGGGTCCTGAGACCACACTGTCCCTGCGAGGACACCACCCCTCGCTTATCTTCTGGAGTGAAAAGACTCAGAGGAGCAGACTTCTAACCGTTCTGATTTTCTGCTCCATTGCTCTACTATTTGCCAGGAGCTGGCCCACATGCCCCCCCAACCCCCCGCTGTCTCTCTTCCTATGTATTGCCTCGGATTTACTTCTCTGCACATCCTAACTTCCAGAAAGTGGTTGCTTTTCTGTTCTTAGAATGCTGTTCTTCTTCTTCTTCAAACTCCCGTTGAGGTGTAAGTGATCAGAATGGTTTGATAACTATCTGGCTGAATTCCTGGGATCCCACGATCCTCCCTCCTCTCTTGTTCTTTTATTTGGGACAGCTGGGAATTTTTACTTCTGGTCATTTTGTCCAGAGAAGAATAGAATGAGAGAACAGAAAAAAAAAATAATATATAATGAAAATATCCACCATGACCCCAGCAAAATATACACTAGGCAAATCAGAAGAGAACAGAAAAACAAAAAAGAAAAAAAAAAGATGGTGGTGGGGAAGGGAGAGTATAATCAAACAGGTATGAAAAAGAGGGTGATACACAGTCCTGGGTGTATTTTGGTCTGTTTGTTAAAAGATACTGGATCCCAAGATTCTAGAGAGAAAAACATATGTGTATACAAAAATAAAATTGAGGGGTGCCTGGCTGGCTCAGTTGGTTGGGCATCTCCCTTTGGCTCAAGTCATGAACCCAGGGTTCTGGGATCAAGTCCCACATCAGGCTCCTCATTCAGTGGCGAGCCTGTTTCTACCTCTGCCTGCTGCTTCCCCCTGCTTGTGTGCTTTCTTTCTCACTCTGACAAATAAATGAATAAATAAAATCTTTAAAAAAATTTAGGGGGTGCCTGGGTGGCTCAGTGGTTAAGCCTCTGCCTTCAGCTCAGGTCATGATCTCAGGGTCCTGGGATCAATTCCCACGTCGGGCTCTCTGCTCAGTGGAGAACCTGCTTCCTCCTCTCTCTCTCTCTGTCAAATAAATAAATAAAATCTTCTTGAAAAAAATTTAGTACAGTGAAATGAAGCCAAAAATGAAGACTATATCTACAAAATGTAAAAGTAACAATGAAAATTGAAAAAAAAAAGACAAATATTTGATAAAATAAGAAGCTATTTACAAAGGGTAAAAAGAAAAAATGGAAATTTTAAGCTGAAAAGACTAAAGACCCATGAGGAAAAAGAAACTCAAATTCTATATACTATTTTCCCCTAGTTCAGGGGTGTGATCCTTTTCAGTTCTGTGTGATCCCTAAACTTGGTATTAGCCTGTTGTTCCTACTGGTCTTCTGAAAGAGGGGCCTTTTGTGCTGATTCTCAGGTGTCTGTGCCTGGGTGGAGTTACACTGCCCCTTGGGGGGGCTGGGGTCCGTGTAAGTAGCTTTGGGTTGCTCTGTGTGGCTTTTGTTTTCTGAAGGTTTTTCAAGCCACTTTAGAGGATGAATAAAAAAATAAAAATGATGGCACCCCAATCTCTAGTCCCATAACCTAAGGATCATGGCCCCCACTCTTCAGTGCACCCTCAAGGAAAAAGAGTCAATCAGTTTTGCCTGCGCCAAACTCTGCAGACTCCTGTGGTTCACACCTGCACCAGCCCTCCCAGGGGAGGGAAGGAGGTCTCGGTGTGGCCCTGCTGCTTTCTGAGCCCCTGCTCCAGAGCGGCTGCCCTGATCATGTGCACAATAGGCTGCTTATTCCTAACCTGTGAGGCAGGTTCTCACAGCAGTCTTGCTGATTCCCGGCCCCTGCTTGGAGAGTGGTTGCCTGATCCCACTGCGGTTTGTGGTTTATGGCAACACTGAGCTAAGAGCCCACTCCTGGGTTCATTGTTTGCAGCCAGCTTCCCTACTCCAATGCTTAGGAACTCTGCCACACTCAGGCACCCCTGTTCTTTTTGTGACCCCGGGGATCCTGAGGCCACACTATCCCACCTAGGATTCTGCTCCATTTCACCACCTGAGCACCTTTCAGGCAGGGATGTCTCTCATAGGAGAAGACTTCTAAATGTTCCAATTTTACTTCCTGCTACTATATCACTTTCTGGTAGCTGACTTACAGAGGCTCCCTCTCCCTGTAGTTTATCTTCTGATATATTCCCTCATATCCATGTCTCTGTACCTCCTACCTTGCAAAAAGTGGTCAATTTTCTATTTGTAGAATTGCAGCAATTCTTTTTTTAGATCTCCAGTTGAATTCACAGGTGTTCAGAATGATTAGATAGATATCTAACTGAATCAAAGGGACCAGATGAAAACGAGGGTCCCCTACTCTTCTGCCATCTTCCCCTGAGCCCTAAATTTCTGTTGCTTAAGCCACCTAATTTGTGGTCTTTGTTATGGCAACCTTTGCAAACTGATATAGTGGGTTTATAGTTTTAGTAAAATTTTAGATATATTTTGGCCATTTTTCAAAATTATTTTCTGTCTCCTCCATCCCATCCCCCTTCCAGGGACCCTGAGCACAGGGATTTTAGGCCACCTCAAGTTTTGTTTTGCTTTTGAGTCTTTTTTTCTGTTGTTCATTTTGAATTGTTGCTATCAATATACAAGTTTATTAATATTTTCTTCTGCAATGCTTAATCTGCCATTAATTCCAGTTTATTTTATATCTCAGATATTGTAATTTTCATTTCAAGAAGTGTGATTTTTAGTCTTTTAAGGATTTTTTCCACATGACTAATTGACATCTTCAATTTTTCCTCTACTTTTGTACACATATAGAATATGATTATTCTATGTGGTTCAACATTCTGATCTGCTAATTCTAACACCTGTATCAATACTGGGTTGGTTTGGATTGATTGATTTTTCTCCTCATTATAGGTCATGCTCTGCTTATTTTCATGTCTGGTAATTTTTGACTGGATGAAAGACACCGTGAGTTTAAGTGCTGAATATTTTTGTATTCCTATAAATGTTCTTGAGCTTTGTTTCGGGAGACTGTTTCTTGGAAACAGTTTGATACTTTCAGGTATTACTGTTAAGATTTGTCAGGTGAGACCAGAGCAACTTTTAATCTAGGGTTTATTATTCCCACTATAGAAGAGTAAATCTTCTGATTTATCTACTCAATGCTCCATAAATTATGAGCTTTTCCATAAATTATGAGTTATTTTCCAGAATGGCTCATTCCCAGCCCTCAGTGAATGCCTTTCAGGTGGTTCCCTGGCCTTCCGCAGTTTCACCACATGCATGTGCTAATCAGTACTCTGCTGAATAATTGAGGAGGGGCATCTGTCTATCTCTGAAATTCCCTCTCTCCAGCTTTCTCCTTTCCAATTCTCTGACCTATGAATTCCAGACACCTTGGTCTGTGAATTTCTCCACTAAGTTTCCTAAATCAGGAAGCATCTTGGATTCTGTCTGCATTGCCTATGACATGGTCTAGAAACTCTTCAAGGCAATAAAAAGGGTTAATTATAGGGCTGATGTTGTTTATTTTCAATTTCTTAAGAATCATTGTTCTTCATTGCTTAATGTTCAGTGACTTGAAAACCACTCATTTCATGTATTTTGTCAAGTGTTTTAGTTCAGGTGGAAGAGTAAATCCAGGCTTTGTTACTCTATTCTGGATAAAAACAGAGGTTGGTAACACTTTTCAATCAGTAATAATCATATCCTGAGTTATTATCATGGTCTAGGACCCGGTCACTGTGCTCAGACTCATCAGAAAAATGATTTCTTAAAAAAGAGAGAGAGAGAGAGAGAGAGAGAGATTGTAGTAATTCTGGACTAAAGACTTACTGATGGCACAAAGATGTTGAAAAAGTTGCCATAGATCTTAGATTTATAACTCTAATATGAAAGGCCAATATCCTTGGGCACGAGATATAAGTGAATAAGGTTATGAACTGAAGTCCCATCTGGCATATTCACTTTTCTCTTGCCATGGAAGTAGACTGTATCCCTGATTCCAGCTGCCAATCACAACTGAGTGGCTTAGGGTGAACCAATATGGTGTATTAGAAAAAGAACAAATCAAGGGGCATCTGGGTGGATCAGTCATTAAGCCTCTGTCTTTGGCTGGGGTCATGATCCCACGGTCCTGGGATTGAGCCCTGTGTTAGGCTCCCTGCTCAGCAGGAGGCCTGCTTCTCCCTCTCCTACTCCCCCTGCTTATGTTTCCTCTCTCACTGTCTCTCTGTCAAATAAATAAATAAAACCTTAAAAAAAAAGAAAAAGAACAAATTAAAAAACTGTGAGTCAGAAGGCATGATTTTGAGTCCCAACTCTCTTACTTACTAGCTCTTTGATCTTAGGTGAGTACCTGATCATTTGATGAACTGTTTGCTGATCTGTGCAATGGGAATACTCATTTCAGCTTCTTTAATTCTCGGTTGATATGAGCATCCTGTGAGACAAGGGATGTAAAAATGATTTATTGCAAAACAAACCACTAGGGCATATGTTATCATTAAAAATAAAAAATCTGACTGCAACCTACTTGCATAATAAAGCTCAAAGGCACAATCTTCAGAGAGGAGTACAAAGCAATGAGTCATCTTTGCATACCTCTACTGCATCCAGCATGACACTTTGCACACAGCACATTTCTTCGGTGAGGACTCAGTCTCTTTTGTGTAGTACCATGCTATGCAAGGATGAAAATTTGAGAAGAACTCCAGATGGTACTCCTGCTCTGCCTCAACCTTGAGTAAAGAAATTCACTGCAGGTCAGATTGAAGAAATTTTAGAAAAGAAATTACAAACATGCAGTCTATAGGTTACATATCCATAGACATTTTTGGTTTGGTTTATATGGTTATTTTCTTCCAGTTTGAGATATACAGTGTTGTATGTCAATTATAAGTTTATATAAGTTAATTATATAAATTATAAGTTAATTATAAGTTAATTATATGGCATATAATGATTGGATGTAAATGTATCTCAAAATGATTACCACAATAAGTTTAATTAATATCCACCACCTCATATAGTTACAAAAATGTTTTCCTCTTTGTGATGAGAATTTTCAGGATCTATTTTCTTAGCAATTCTCAAATATTTACCACTGTTGGTATATGGTACCGTACTGTAGTCATCTTGTACCTTACACCCCTAGTAATTATAACAGGAAATTTGTTCCTTTTGATGACCTTTATCCAGTGTACAATATCTTAATATATTTGAAGGGTTTGATAATGTTTTAAAATGGGAGACTCTATACAAAAATACAGATTTCTAGCCTCTCTTGTAAAAACAAATTTGAGCAGGAAACATTTCTCTAGAAGTAAAGAGCAGCTGCTCCTTTTGAATGCATTAGGTAGGGACTCCGTTTGCCTCCATCTTCAGTTTGATCTTGCCAATATTGAGGCTGAATGGCAGTGACTTTTATTATTTTGCATGTGCTTTTTTTTCCTATTACAGTTAAAAAGAAAATAGCATGTTTCTTACATACATTTCTTTACCAAAGGGGAAAAATGAATGATGAACATGGGAGGGTTTTAATTTTCAAGAAAAATGGAAGAACATACATTATTTATGAGAACACAGAGAAAATATTTAATTTGTATTGGAAAAAATAGAACTTACTATATCCTTGCAATAAAAATTGGCTATTTCATTCATGTTTACTACCTAGGTATTTTAGTTTGAACCACGGACTTTAGAGATTATCTACTGTCCTATCTCCTTATTCTTCAAGGAGAGAAACTAGACTCCAAGGTCCATGAACAGTTCAGACCAGGGTTCAGTTATGGACCTTTAAAACTTATAAAATATATTTAATTTTCAGTGACTAACATGTTTCTAATATTTGCAATCTAAATATTCATTAGTAGTAATGACCCTCCACCTTGTAAAAGGGAACTGAACTGGAGTGGTATAACAGTTGATAATAAGGACAGGAGTAGGAACTATGTTTTCTCACCAAGGACTGATACACTGGTGTTCTCTACGTGTTCTCTGCTGGTCTATACTTCTATGCAGGTAGTGTTTCTAGGAATTCAATTTGTATTTCATTGAAAGTGCTGGACAATATGCTTGGCAATATGGAGGATTTAAAACACAAGGCCTGATCTCTTCTTTTGGGAACTTATGTCTAGTTGAGAAGAAACAGTACATGTTGAGTGCATGAAGAATGGAACTGACATCACATATTGTCCTGCATGGAGAGCTGTCAATGAACTTAAGTGGGCTGGCAAGGCTTGCTGTAGAAAGAGGTGAGTATATAGGCAGAAGACAGAGAGTCACATGAATAAGTTATGGGAGGAAATTTTGGGTATAGCAAAATCTCTGATGTAACCTACTTTAATATGTTCAATGTAGTGATAAACCAAGGCCTGGAGAAAGCGTTCTTCCATGGGTCAACAGTAAGTTAATGTTAGAAACCAGATCTCCTAATCCCTGCTTCAGACAAAGCCATGCATTCCTCCAACCACAGAACTTGCCAGTCTATGCTCTGTTTTTATTTTTGTCCTTTTCATTTTCTTATTCACCGTGCATATACTCTGAGAAGAGGGACCTTGTTTCTCAGTTACTAGTATATTTTCAGATCCTAAAATACCCTCCTTCCCTGACCCCAACACAAACACACTGCTTAAGCCTCAAAGGCAGAATCCAGAGATCTAAATTCTCATTTGATAAATTCTGAAATTAATATGTGAAAAGGCTTAGCTGTGAATAAAATTTTAGAGAGAGGAGAACAAGATATATTTTAGGTCACAGTAGTGCAACTCAGTTAAGGCAAATTAATAGCCAGTCAAGTTGTTCTTTGAGTATAGACTCAATCTCATTTTCTCAAGTGTATAAGAATGCAAGGAGTCAAGATTTGTGAGTGCTTGTTGGAAAAAATTGTAACCCATGAAATGATGAATCAAAATGATGAAATTGTGTGTAGAGGAGTCCCAATTAAAGGACAAGTGGTGAATGTAGATGTAGAATGAAGACTAAGTAACTGAAAATTGTGATTACAAAATAGAACAGAAATGTTCTGCTTAACAATATAAAGGGATAACACTAACAAAATACTTGAAAGTGCAGGGAAAAATAAAATATTAAGGTTATGCATTTTAACTTTTTTTTAATTAATTATTTTTATTAATGTATAATGTATTATTTTCCACAGAGGTATCATCAGGCTTACACATTTCACAGCACTCATGATATCACAAACCAATCACATATCCACATATCCATAACCCAACCACCCTCTCCACACACCCCTTCCCCCAGCAACCCTCAGTTTGTTTTGTGAGATTAAGAGTCTTTTATGGTTTGTCTCCCTCCCAATCCCATCTTGTTTCATTTTATCCTTCCCTATTCCCCAACACCACCCCCCCCCACTCTGCCTCTCAAATTCCTCATATCAGGGAAATCATATGATAATTGTCTTTCTCTGATTGACTTATTTCACTCAACGTAATACCCTCTAGTTCCACCCATGTCATTGCAAATGGCAAGATTTCATTTCTTTTGATGGCTGCATAGTATTCCATTGTATATATATACATCACATCTTCTTTATCCATTCATCTGTTGATGGACATGTAGGTTCTTTCCATAGTTCAGCTATTGTGGACATTGCTGCTATAAACATTCGTGTATACGTGCCCCTTCGGATCACTACATTTGTATCTTTAGGGTAAATACCCAGTCGTGCGATTGCTGGGTTGCAGGGTATCTCTATTTTCAACTTTTTGAGGAACCTCCATGCTGTTTTCCAGAGTGGCTGCACCAGCTTACATTCCCATCAACAGTGTAGGAGGGTTCCCCACTCTCTGCATCCTCTCCAACATCTGTTGTTTTGTGACTTTTTAATTTTAGCCATTCTGATGGGTGTGAGGTGGTATCTCATTGTGGTTTTGATTTTTATTTACCTGATGGCAAGTGATGTTGAGCACTTTTTCATGTTTCTATTGGCTACTTGGATGTCTTCTTTGCAGAAATGTCTGTTCATGTCCTCTGCCCATTTCTTGATTAGATTATTTGTTCTTTGGGTGTTGAATTTGATAAGTTCTTTATAGATTTTGGATACTAGCCCTTTATCTGATATGTCATTTGTGAATATGTTCTCCCATTCTGTCAGTTGTCTTTTGGTTTTGTTGACTGATTGCTTTGCTGTGCCAAAGCTTTTGATCTTGATGAAGTCCCAATAGTTCATTTTTGCCCTTCCTTTGGAGATGTTTCTAGGAAGAAGTTGCTGTGGTGGAGGTCAAAGAGGTTGCTTCCTGTGTTCTCCTTGTGTTTTGATGGATTCCTATCTCACATTGAGGTCTTTCATCCATTTTGAGTCTATTTTTGTGTGTGCTGTAAGGAAATGGTCCAGTTTCATTTTTTTTAATGTGGCTGTCCAATTTTCCCAACACCATTTGTTGAAGAGAGTGTCTTTTTTCCATTGGACATTCTTTCCTGCTTTGTTGAAAATTAGTTGACCATAGAGTTGAAGGTCTATTTCTGGGCTCTCTATTCTGTTCCATTGATCTATGTGTCTGTTTTTGTGCCAGTACCATACTCTCCTGACTATTACAGTTTGTAATAGAGCTTGATCCGGAATTGTGATGCCACCAACTTTGGTTTTCTTTTCCAACATTCCTCTGGCTAATCAGGGTCTTTTCTGGTTCCATATAAATTTTAAGATTATTTGTTCCATTTCTTAGAAAAAAAAATTGAATGGCATTTTAATAGGGATTGCATTAAATGTGTAGATTGCTTTAGGTAGCATAGACATTTTCACAATATTTCTTCTTCCAATCCATGAGCCTAGAATATTTTTGCATTTCTTTGTGTCTTCCTCAATTTCTTTCATGAGTACTTTATAATTTTCTGAGTACAGATTCTTTGCCTCTTTGTTTAGGTTTATTCCTAGGTATCTTATGGTTTTCGGTGCAATTGTAAATGGGATTGACTCCTTAATTTCTCTTTCTTCTGTATTGTTGTTTGAGTAAAGAAATGCAACTGATTTCTGTGCATTGATTTTATATCCTGACACTTTACTGAATTCCTGTACAAGTTGTAGCAGTTTTGGGGTGGAGTCTTTTGGGTTTTCCACATAAAGTATCATATCATCCGCAAAGAGTGAGAGTTTGACTTCTTCTTTGCCAATTTGAATGCCTTTTACTTCTTTTTTTTTTTTGTCTGATTGCTGAGGCTAGGACTTCTAGTACTGTGTTGAATAGCAGTGGTGATAGTGGACATCCCTGCCATATTCCTGACCTTAGGGGAAAAGGTCTCAGGTTTTCCCCATTGAGAATGATATTCCCTGTGGGTTTTTCATAGATGACTTTGATGATATTGAGGTATGTACCCTCTATGCCTACACTGTGAAGAGTTTTGATCAAGAAAGGATGCTGTACTTTGTCAAATGCTTTTTCAGCCTCTATTGAGAGTATCATATGGTTCTTGTTCTTTCTTTGATTCATGTATTGTATCACATTAATTGAGTTGCAGATGTTGAACCATCCTCACAGCCCAGGAATAAATCCCACTTGGTCATGGTGAATAATCCTTTTAACATATGGTTGGATCCTATTGGCTAATATTTTGGTGAGAATTTTTGCATCTGTGTTCATCAAGGATATTGGTCTGTAATTCTCCTTTTTGGTGAGGTCTTTGTCTGGTTTTGGGATCAAGGTAATGATGGTGTCATAAAATGAGTTTGGAAGTTTTCCTTCCATTTCTGTTTTTTGGAACAGTTTCAGGAGAATAGGTATTAATTCTTCTTTTAATGTTTGGTAGAATTCCCCTGGGAAGCTGTTTGGCCCTGGGCTCTTGTTTTTTGGGAGATGTTTGATGACTGCTTCAATTTCCTTACTGGTTATGGGTCTGTTCAGGTTTTATATTTCTTCCTGGTTCAGTTTTGGTAGTTTATATGTTGCTAGGAATGCATCCATTTCTTCCAGATTGTCAAATTTGATGGCGTATAGTTGCTCATAATATGTTCTTATAATTGTTTGTATTTCTTTGGTGTTAGTTGTGATCTCTCCTCTTTCATTCATGATTTTATTTATTTGGATCCTTTCTCTTTACTTTTTGATAAGTCTGGTCTGGGGGTTATCAATCTTATTAATTCTTTCAACGAACCAGCTCCCAGTTTTGCTGATCTGTTCTAATGTTCTTTTGGTTTCTATTTCATTGATTTCTGCTCTGATCTTTATTATTTCTCTTCTCCTACTCAGTTTAGGCTTTCTTTGCTGTTCTTTCTTCAGCTCCTTTAGGTGTAGGGTTAGGTTGTGTACTTGGAACGTTTCTTGTTTCTTGAGAAAGGCTTGTATCACTATATACTTTCCTCTCAGGACTGCCTTTGCTGTGTCCCAAAGATTTTGAACAGTTGTGTTTTCATTATCATTTGTTTCCATGAATGTTTTTTAATTCTTCTTTAATTTCCTGGTTGACCTATTCATTCTTTAGTAGAATGCTCTTTAGTCTCCATGTATTTGAGTTCTTTCCAACTTTCCTCTTGTAGATTGAGTTCTAGCTTTAGAGCATTGTGGTCTAAAAATTTGCAGGGAATGATCCCAATCTTTTGGAACCAGTTGAGACTTGACTTGTGACCCAGGATGTGATCTATTCTGGAGAATGTTCCATGTGCACTAGAGAAGAATGTGTATTCTGTTGCTTTGGGATGGAATGTTCTAAATATATCTGTGATGTCCATCTCATTCAGTGTGTCATTGAAAGCCTTTGTTTCCTTGTTGATCTTTTGCTTAGGTGATCTGTCCATTTTAATGAGGAGTGTTGTTAACTTCCCCTCTTATTATTGTATTATTGTTGATGTGTTTCTTTGATTTTGTTATTACTTGGTTTATATAATTGCTTGCTCCCATGTTAGAGGAATAGATATTTAAAACTGTTGGATCTTCTTATTGGACAGATCCTTTAAGTATGATATAGTGTCCTTCCTCATCTCTTATTATTGTCTTTGGCTTCCAAATCTAATGTATCTGATATAAGGATTGCCACCCCCACTTTCTTTTGATGTCCATTAGCATGGTACATTGTTTCCCATCCCCTCACTTTAAATCTGGAAGTGTCTTTGGGTCTAAAATGAGTTTCTTGTAGACAGTATATCAATAAGTCTTTTTTTTTTTTAATCCATTCTGATACCCTGTCTTTTGATTGGGCATTTAGCCCATTTACATTCAGGGTAACTATTGAAAGATGTGAATTTAGTGCCATTGTATTTCCTGTAAGGTGACTTACTGTATATTTTCTCTGTCCTTTCTGATGTACTACTTTTAGGCTCTCTCTTTGCTTAGAGGACCCCTTTCAATATTTCCTATAGGGCTGGTTTGGTGTTTGCAAATTCTTTTAATTTTTGTTTGTCCTGGAAGTTTTTAGCTCTCCTTCTATTTTCAACAACAACCTAACTGGATATAGTATTCTCAGCTGCATATTTTTCTCATTTAGTGCTCTGAATATATCATGCCAGTCCTTTCTGGCCTGCCAGGTCTCTGTGGCTAGGTTTGCTGCCAATATAATATTTCTACCATTCTATGTTATAGATTTCTTGTCCTGAGCTGCTTTCTGGATTTTCTCTTTGTCACTAAGACTTATAAGTTTTACTATTAGATGATGAAGTGTGGACCTATTTTTATTGATTTTGAGGGCAGTTCTCTAATCCTCCTGGATTTTGATGCTTGTTTCCTTTGCTAAATTAGGAAACTTCCCCACTATAATTCTCTCCAATATACCTTCTGCCCCCCCCTTCTTTTTCTTCTGGGATCCCAATTATTCTAATATTGTTTCATCTTATGGCATCACTTATCTCTCTAATTCTCTCTTCATGGTCCAGTAGTTGTTTGTCTCTCTTTTTCTCAGCTTCTTTATTCTCCATCATTTGGTCTTCTTTATCACTAATTCTGTCTTCTGTCTCATTTATCCTAGCAGTAAGCGCCTCCATTTTTTATTGCACCTCACTGATAGCTTTTTTTAAAATTTCAACTTGGTTAGATTTTAGTTCTTTTATTTCTCCAGAAATGGTTTCTCTTACACCTTGAGAATCATTGTTCTGAACTCTAGTTCTGACATATTCCCAATGTCCATATTGATTAGGTCCCCAGCCATCAGTACTGCCTCTTGTTCTTTTTTCTTGTGAGTTTTCCTGCCTTGTCTTTTTATCCAGATAAGAATGTATGAATGAGAGAATAAAATACTAAAAAGGTGGCAAAGACCCCAGAAAAATGTTGGCTAATGAAATCAGAAGAGATCCAAAACCTGGGGGAGATGAAAGGGGGAAAAAAGAAATTTATATATTTACACAAATAGGGGTAAACATGATGAAGGGATGGAATATGACTGTAAAGATGAAAATTGAAAAAAATTCTAAAGGAATTGATAAGATAAGTTGGTTGGGAAAAGAAAAAAAAAGGAGAGAATGTGCTCAGGCTGGAGAGTAGAATGAAGCTGTGTGTTAGATTAGGGTATGTTTTAATCTATAAGAAGAAATTGTATCCCCAAAGTTTTTGTATAAAAACCCCATATGTATACAAAAAATAAGGTTAAATACAATGAAGTGATAAAATATGACTATAACAATGAAGGTTTGAAAAAAAAATTTTAGAAAGGTATTGTTTAGACCAACTAACTTAAAAAAGAAGTTAAAAGAGGAAAGAGGAAATTTTAAAAAAATAGAATAGGAACAAAAATAAAATTAAAAAAATTAAATTTGCAAGAATTAAGGATCATAGGGGAAAAGCCATGAATTCTATCCATTGCTTTCCCCTAGCTCTGGAGTTTGACTCTTCTCCTTGATCAGTGAGCTTGGTCTTGGCTGGATGTTCTTGCTAATCTTCTGGGGGAGGGTCCTGTTTCAGGGAGTCTCAAATGTCTTTGCCTGCAGCAGAATTGCAGTGCCCTTGCCAGGGACTGGGCTAAGAAATTTTCTTGGGTTCATTCTCAGAGCTTTTGTTCCCTGAACACTTTCCATACCACTTTAGAGGACAGGAATGAAAATGGTGGCCTCCCAGTTTCTGGTCCAAAGGAGCTGAGAGCTCAGAGCCCTACTCCTCATTGTGCCCTCAGAGAAAAGCAGTCAGTCCCTCCCATCTCCGTGGTCTCTGGCTGCACTCTGTGCTCACCTGTCTTGTGACCAAGCATTTCTATCTGTGGCACACAGCCCCATTTGGAATCTCCAAACCCAGCAGTTTCCTGCAGCACGCTCCCATGCCACTCCTCCTGGAGGAGGAAGGTGAGTGTCCCCAGATCTGCCACTTGTGGAGTCCCTGCTCGAAGAGCAGTGGTCCGACAGCACCTTGGATCACAGTTTAAGGTAACCCCGATCTGAAAGCTCACTTTTCAGCTCTGTCTCTGTAGTCAGTTTCCCCGCTCTGATACCTGGCAATTCTGCCACACTTACACACCCCCGATCCTTCTGTGACCCCGCAAGACCTGAGACCACACTGTCCCCATTAGGGCTCCAACCCCTCTTAGCCTCTGGAGTGATGTCCATCAGTGTAGCAGACTTCTAAAAGTTCCGATTTGGGGCTCCACTGCTCTGCCACTTGCTGGGAGCCAGCCCCTCCTCCCACAGTCTATCTTCCTATAGCTTCAGATTCATTTCTTGGCAGGTCCTACCTTTCAGAAAGTCATTGATTTTCTGTTCCTAGAATTGCTGCTCCTCTTCTCTTCTATCTCCTGTTGAGTTTGTAGGTGTTTGGAATGGTTTGATACCTATCTAGCTGAACTCCTGGGGTCTGATGTCATTTCAGTCTCCTACTCCTTCTCCATCTTGCCTCCACCCCCTGAATTTTAACTTTTTAATCATAGAAACTCAGATGACACTATCAGATATTAAACATGGTAGGAAAACAAGACTGTAGCTGCTTCTGCTTCTTCTTTCTTCTTCTTCTTCTTCTTCTTCTTCTTCTTCTTCTTCTTCTTCTTCTTTTAGAGAGCAAAGGAGCTCTTGAGTGGAGATTAGGGTGGAGAGGGAGGGAGAGAATCTTAAGCAGGCTCCACAAGTGGAGCTTGAGGCAGGCTTGATCTTACAACCCTGAAATCCTGACTTGAGCTGAAATGAAGAGTAAGATGTTTAATTGGCTGAGTCACCCAGGTGCCCTGTCTGTAGCTTCTTAAAGATCTTTCATACTTTCCCTTTTAAGAGATACCATTTCTTAGAGTAAAAAACCTGTTTTCTATAGTTTAATAGTTCTAATTGCATATATTTTCCTGTTAAATTCAAGTATAAATATACTTATTACATTTAATTTTAAAGGTAGATCTATATTGTAATCATTTTTGTTACATATATTTTGTACCCATACACAAAGTCTTATATACATGAAATATCTGGAATTATGTTCATCTAATGTTAATGGTAGTGTATTGGAATAGTGGAGTTTAGGTGACTATTTTTTTTCTAACCTATGTTTATAATATACCTCAGATTTTTCATCATCATCATCATTACTGTTTTAGTAAAAATAATAAAATTATTTTTTAAACTACAACCCAGAGAAAATGAGAGTATTTCCACCATTATCATTTGTATTCATGTACATATATTTATGCATTCAGAATCTTACCATATGTATGTATACCCTCATTTTTTGTACACTCATTTTTCCATGTATTATTCTATTGTACTCATATTCTGCTATTATGATTTTTAAAATATAAATATTCCTTCTATATACTGTAATTTAATTTCTTTATTTGGAGGCATTTATGTTGCTTATAAAATTTTGGTATTATAGATGCTATATTAAGCATATTTATTTGCCTGTATCTTTATTTTTTAATACAAATTCTTGGAAGAAAATGTACTGTGTAAGATATTTCAAGCTCTTGAAATATATTACTGAATTGTCTATAATGGTAGTAAAGAGGAAATATCTGGAAATATAGATAAGAGCCTTTTAGGCAGAAATTAATCAGGGCAAGCAATATCATGGGATTTTAAAAAAATTAGGGCTTTACACAGGAATTGATTCTGTATGGCTAGTTGTATTTTTGAGGAGATAAAATTTTGATATCAGAATGGAGACAGGTATTCATGAGGGTCAAATGATATCTTGACAGTTACAAAGATTAAGTCAAATGGTTATATTTGAGATTGCTCGTTTGGTCTTCACCTGAGTGAAGTCAGTCAATCAATAAGTGTGTATTAAATTCACTTCCCCCAGAATTCTGTGTACCTTCTGACTTTGGGTAGTGCATTAGTCTTACTGGTTCAGATTCTCCATTTATGTCTTCATTGGTTGTATTTAATTTTGCACTAATTTTTTCCAAGAAGAACATTTAGGTTTTGCACTCCCTGAATTATTTCTTGTTAAAGAAAATGTCTCTAGCAAGGAAGGATGGATGATTTTATAGGATGTAGTATTCTTTGGTCGTATTTTGTTTCTCTTAGAACTTTGTACATATCCTTTTGTTACCTTCTGCCAGTGGATGTTGCTGAGGAGCACTATTAGATCAGCTTGACTATTTGCCTTATACAAGAAAAATATAGAAATTTATGTATTACACAATCTGTTATATATTATATAATTTACAGACATGCATACACACATATACATTAACACCTGGGTTTTGATACTTGTGGATCAGTTTTTATTTTAGTATGGTGTACTTTTTTATTATGTAGATATAGTTCTTCATTTTAAGGTTTTTTTTTTTAATTTTATTTATTTATTTGGCAGACAGAGATCACAAGTAGGCAGAGAGGCAGGCAGAGAGAGAGAGGAAGCAGGCTCCCTTATGAGCAGAGAGCCTGATATGGGGCTTGATTCCAGGACCTGGGATCATGACCTGAGCCGAAGGCAGAGGCTTTAACCCACTGAGCCACCCAGGCGCCCCTAGTTCTTCATTTTAAGGATAGTTCCTGTTTTTACTGTGTTTTTATAGTTGACTATTTTTGTAGGTGTTCCAATTATCTTTAAGTTAGGTCATCTTTGTCCTCCATATTGATTATCTTGTAATTGTTTTGATTTCATTCTTTATTTTTTCACTACAATTATATTAAGCCTGTTTCATATCAATAATTCATTTCACAGCTGTGTCTGTCTGATTTTTTTTTTGTATGTAGTTTACTTAGTTTTCTAATAATGGCATCTTGGCTCTTAATTTGTTCTTTTATCACTTGGCATCTGAACTTTTGTTTTATTCTTATTAAAATTTTAAGTAGCGGGAGCACTGTGGGGGAATTTTCCTCTTTTTCATAGAGCATCTTTTCTTCCATATGGGGTTCTTCAACTCTTTTTTGCATTCCACCTTCCATTCTTTTGATATTTTACTAGAGCATGTTTGCATACTTGCTATACTCTTACTTATTTTTTAAATTTTGCTTACACTTAGTGTAAGAAGTGTGAGAAGTTCCAGTTAGTCTTCTGGTTGTTTGATAGAATGAGTGAATTTTCCATGACTTCTTTTAATCTATTTGTCTTATTTGAATAGTGGTAGAACCAATATTTCTAGATTGAATTGGCTTAGGTGTGACATAAGATTGAAAGCTGGGACTAGGGAAGTTGTTCATACTTAGATTTTATGTTGCAAATAAATAAAAATAGGGTACTTAAAGAATGAAGTACAAAATAAATAATTGTCATAACACCAGATAAAGCCAGTATTTGGTTGATATACATAATATGTTCATATAACGACTACCGATCACCAGAAAATGAAACTAGATACTAATCTCTCTTCTGAGATTTTGTTCATCCCATTTGTGGTAGTGTTTCTTAATTTCATGGCAGGGTGGAGATAGCAGAATATACTCTTAGGAAGCTTGGTGGCTCTCAGTTGAGTGTTTGCCTTCTGCTCAGGTTGTATATTCCACGGTCCTGGGATAAAGCCCACATCAGTCTTCTTGCTCAGTGGGGAGCCTGCTTCTCTTTCTTCCTGCAGGTCCCCCAGCTAGAACTCTCTCTTGCTCTCTGACAAATAAATAAATAAGTCTTAGAATATACTCTTGAAACTGGAATTATTTCCCCATTTCTTCATGGAAAGTTGAATATTTTTTTTTCTGGAAAAGGAAGCTAACTCAGTTTCACCCTCACTTTCCATCAATTCTTTATACTAATTCCCTCAAGACTGTTTAAATCTGAAGGAGGAAAATAAGAATACTCTTCCACAATTTACTGCTCTTCAAATTGGAGATATTCCTGAGAATTATTGGGATGGTGTTTGTTAACTCCTCTGTGCTTGGACTTAGGTGTCATGGGATGGGGGATTAGAATTTTTTCTCTTCTCTACCACCTCACAGGTCTGGATGCTACAGGTATCTCTTATATTTTAATTGATTTTTACATTAAACATTTGATAATAAAATATATTTTAAAATAAAGATTTGGGGAGACATGTATTAGGTATTGGGAGAGAGAATGTCATTGAACCTTTTTCCTGCCATATCCATCTAGACTTCTTGGGTAGTTATATTTATGAATAATTTAAACATTAATAATACTTTTGTGTGTCTAGTTATTTCAAGATAAATTTATATTACTTTTTCTTTTTAGTTTTTGATGTAATGTTTCATGATTAATTATTTGTGTATAACAACCCATGCTCTTTACAATTCATTACAAGCTCCTTAATACCCACCACCAGGCTAACCCATCCCCCAACCCCTCCCATCTGAAACCCTCAGATTGTTTAGTCACTTCATAAATTTTATTTTCTATCTCTTTTTAAAATTTATTTCCTGTCTCAGAAGGTCTAGTTCAATTGCCACTTCTTCTCAGAAATCTTCTCTGATATGCCCAGCCAAAATAGCTTCTCTTTTCCCTGAATTTTCACAACTTGTATTTATTTAAAAAATATTTTATTAACTGTTATCAATGAGGCAGACACATTTTTAGTCACTTGGAATATAATATGTAGAATACAATTTTGTGTCTTTACAATACTACTATTTCTGTGATTGGACATGGTAGGGGGGACTGATCGATCATCTATTTTAAGGTTCCATATATTTTAGCTTACTGAAGTTAGACTATTTTATTCACTGACATATCCCCCACACAGTCTCATACAATGTATGGTATACAATAAGATCTGATAAATGTGTGTTGAATTAATGAATGCAAAATGAATGTCTTATTAGCTGGGATATGGAAAGGCAATGCTTGAGAGAGAGAGAGAGAGAGGCAGCTAAGACTTTAGGCCTATTTAGCTGAGAAGATGTTCTTTAAAGGTAATTTTAAAAGCCTCTCAGTTGTATAGGCATGTGAAAATAACAAAGTTAAGCCAGGTGGGTGGTTAAAGCTAAGAAATGGTGGACACATAGAATATCAATAATTTTTGGAGTAGAAGGGGCCAGCTCAGTATCACTGAAGTGGTCCCTGGAACCTGGAGAAGTAAGGTTAAGCCATATTTCAGTGTTCTCTTCTCCCTCCATGCTATGAATTTTTTTTTTACCACATTACTCAGCACAGAAAGTGCAAAATCATTTATAACTAATTCTCAGGGGGGATGGCATGAGTGCCCAGAGACTTAGAAAGAGTTTAATTCTCACAATTAATTTCAATCTGGAAAGGCTAAGCTGGGAACTTTTTCCTTTTCTTGTTATGTGGCTGCCACATGACTGGCTTTTGGCAAGACATAGTTAACATTTTTCCAAAACAGGGATCTTCATAGGCATCTCATTTAGAGCATTAAGTAATAAAATATCATTCTTTGTAATTATATGATCAAGAGCTAAAAGGCATGGGAACTAAAGAAACCCATGAAGCTAGGCTAATATAAATGTTGACTTATATTTTGCTTAAAAAATAGTATCTAGGCTTTATGTAAAGCACTTTTATGGGGCCCGGCATATAGTTACTGTCCAATAAATGTTATTATTTTTTATTGTTAAGGAATCTGAGTGTTTCATCCATAGGGATTTGTCAATATAGAGAATAAGAGAAAATTTAAGGGAAGAAGAAGACATCTGCTAGACCTTAAGAGAAGTAAAGAGAGATGACCCAGGCTTTTGGAGTGAATGAGATTTTGAATAACCTAAAATATTTTGAAGACTATTTGACCACAGAGTTGGAAGGGTCATCTAGTCTAGTGTTGACAAATATGGTAATTTTAGTTAGTCTACAGTTGAATAACATTTTAAAAATTGAGAATATATTTTGGAATGTATTAGGGGAAAATTCAACTCCAAATTTATTTATATGAAAAGGTAGTCTAATATAAAGGAAATATTGAATAAATAACAGTACTGGCAAAAATTTAAAAGTGTGTCTTGAATTAAGTGTAAAAAATACAATTTAGATCAAAATCATGTTTGGTGTAGGAAGATGGTAAGCAAGGAGTAAGGGGGGAGTGGATGGGCTCACTTTCTTACAATATAGTTTGCCTCATTATTAGACAACTCTGGCCATTGTTACAGTATCTTGTTGTGTTTCTCCCTTTGGATCAAACATTCCTAATTATCACTACCATTTCTCATTTGAAATTGTCTTAATTTTTAAAAAAATCTATGGATATCATCATAGAAAGCTAATGATAGAAGGAAACTTAGAGATCATCTGGTCTGGGGCTTATAAGACAAATAACACTAGAACTCCCTTTTTAATCTTCTTCCTCCTCTTCTTTCCTCTTCTCCTCTTCCTTTCCTTCCCCTTCCCTCTTCCTTTTCAAAGAAATTCCTTGTAGGACTGAAATTATAAGAGTTAAGTTTGGAGATTTCCTGGCTGAAGTGGGTGATGAGCAAAGCATAGAGCCTGTAAGCCAATCTATTTCCCAGCAGGGGTTTTCCAGGGAATTCTACAGTTCTACCAATCAGAGTCTGAAAAATATTGGTTTCAGTTATCTCTTGCTTGTTATTTCTGATTGGTACGTAAGCCATCCAATTTCAAACAATAATTTATTATTATCTCTTATATTTTTGTATGTTGACTAGGTTCAGCTGAGTAGTTCTTATTTGAGGACTCTCATAAAGTTCAATTCTTATTGCTGCACCCATTGGGAAAATTTTCTTATCTCCTAACTGAGAGGTAATGGTGTGAGGCACTGGGGGTTGATTGGGTCTCTCTCTTTCAACCTGGCCTCTCCACATGACAAGATTGTGCTTCCTTACAAGCATGGTGGCAGACTCTCCCCACAGTGAGAATTCCAAGAGACCTGGACAGAAGCTGCAAGACTTCTAATGACCTATATTTAGAAATTAACATGATATTAATTTCACCATTTCTATTTGTCAAAGAAATAATAGGCCAGTCCAAATTCAAGGGGGGTGGTGGTGGTGGAGGAGGAATAGATTCCACTCTCAATGGGAAAATAACATGTGTGTAGAAAGGGAATGTATCAATGGCAGCCATTCTGAGTAAGCTATCACAGGTAATATTCAGCTCAGAGAAGGTAAGGACTTAACTCAAGACCACAAAGCCAATAATGACAGGCCCAATATTAGAGCCAAAAATCATAAAGGTGAAATCCAACTTCTGAGAAAGTTTCAGTTTCAAATCTTCTTACCCAGTATTGAAAATTAAGAGCTTTCCCTTACTGATTATAGTTCAGGCAGGCTTTGTATTAAAAACTGTCATTATAATGGGCATGAATTTAGATTTTTTAAAAAATTATAAGATACATTCCACCTGTAAATGAAACCATATGATAATTGTCTTTCAACCATGAGAGAGACTCTTAACTTTAGGAAGCAAACTGAGGGTTGCTGGAAGGGAAGTGGGTGGGGAAATTGGGGGAATTGGAGATGGGCATTAAGTAGGGCATGTGATGTGATGAGCACTGGGTTTTATACACAACTGATGAATTACTGAACACTGTATCTGAAACTTATAATGTACTAAATGTTGGCTAATTGCATCTAAATAAAAAAATTATACAAAAACTTATAAAAAGAAGAAACCATTTATATTTGTATTAAAGAGTACAGAGGGCCTGGAAACAAATCTAACAAAATATATGTAAGAATTATAATGATAAAAATATAAAACTTTTTAAAGAGATAGTAAAGAATAATGACATATTAGGAGAGATATACAGCATTCATGGATGGGGATTCTTTTTTTTTTTTTATGTTCAGTTAGCCACTGTATAGTACAACATTAGTTTTTGATGTAGTGTTCCCCCATTTCCCTACCCCTTTCCCCTCTGAAACCGTCAGATTGGTTCCCAGAGTCTATAGTCTCTCATGGTTTGTCTCCCTCTCTGATTTCTCCCTCTTCATCTTTTCTTCCCTTCCTCTATGGTCCTCCTTGCTATTCCTTATGTTCCACATATGAGTGAAACCATATGATAATTGTCTTTCTCTGCTTGACTTATTTCACTTAGCACAATCCCCTCCAGTTCCATACACATTGATGCAAATGGTGGGTATTCATCCTTTCTGATGGGTGCATTATATTCCATTGTATATAAGTACCACATCTTCTTTATCCATTCACCCATTGAAGGGCACATAGATAGGAATTCTTAATATCATAGGGTCATTTCTCCTAACTTGTTCTATAATTTCTAATGAAAATTACAACCAATTTTTTTTTGCCCCCACAGAACTTAATATAATTCTACGATTTCTGTGAAACAGCAAAGGGCTGACAATAAGGACAATTTTATAGAATAAGAGCAAAAAGATAACGTAAAACAATGTTCACAGCAACACTGTTCATAATGACAAATACCTGGAAATGGTCCAAATGCCCATTTGAGGGAGTGTGTATGAGTAAATGGCATTATATTCACACAACTGAATTTTAGACACCATTAAAGCAATGAAGTACAGAGACATGCAACAATATGGATGAATCTCAGCAACTTGATACACAGGATTTGAAACACAAGTACTCACATTTCATCCAACATCTAATCATTTTATAAAATAAAAACTACAATAAAAAACTTCAAAATAATTCATATAGATATAGCAACACTATGCAAAAAGGAAAGAAATTGACTTAAAAACAGATGAATAAGAATGATGCTTATCTCTGATGGGGGGAAGCAGTAGAATGAAATAAAGGCTCATATGAATAGAAGTGAGGTATTATTAAAGATGTATTTGGAAACAGCCCAACAGTCCATAGACTGATGAATGTATAAAGGAGATGTATATATAATAGCATATTGCTCAACCATTTAAAAAAGAATGAAATCTTGCCATTTGCAATGACTTGGGTAGAGCTATAGAACATTATCCTAGGCAAAATAAGGCAGAGAAAGACAAATACCATATGATTTTACTCATATGTAGAATTTAAGAAACAAAGGGGCAAAGGGGGAAAAAAGAGGCAAATTAGAAACATATTCTTTTTTTAAAAATTAGTTTTGAAGGTAGAATTCAATGATTCAGCAGTTGCATATAACACCCAGTGCTCATTACATCAAATGCCTTTTCTTTTCTTTTTAATTTTTTTCTCACCATAGCACATATCCTCCCCAATGTCCATCACCCACCCACTCCAACCCTCATACCCTCCTCCCCTCCAGCAACCTCCGTATTTTTCCTAGAGTTCAGCATCTCTTACAGTTTGGTTTTCTCCAAGAAAAATATTCTTAACTACAGAGAACTGATTATTACTAGTATGGAAGTGGGTGGAGTGATGGGTAAAATAGGTGATAGGGATTAAGGAGTGCATTTGCTGTGATGAGCCCCAAGTGCTGTATGAAAGTGTTGAATCACTATATTGTACACCTGGAACTAATATTACATTGTATGTTAACTAACAGGAATTTAAGGAAAAAATTAAAAAAATTAACTACTAAAAAAAAAGAAACGAAATATGGGTGCTTTGCCTATTTTAAAATTGAAATTTTTTATTGAGTTGTATGAGTTCCTTATTATTTTGGATGTTAACTCTCTCATTAGCTATATATCAGGCACATAATTTCTCCCATTCCTAAACAGACATTTTTTCCAAAGAAGATATACAAGTGGCCAATAGATATATGAAAAGGTACTCACTAATCATCAGGGAAATGCAAATCAAAACCACAGTGACAAATCACCTCACCCTGTTAGAACGACCATTCCCAAAAAGGCAAGAGACCAGTGTTGGTCTCTTTTTGGAGAAAATTAACTGTTAGTGAGAATGTAAATTGGTATAGTCACTATGGAAAACAGTATGGCGATTCCTCAAAAAATTAAAAATAGAACTACTGTATGATCCAGCCATTCCACTCCTAGATATATGTCCAAAGGAAACAAGATCAGTATCTCAAAGATATATCTGTACACTCATGGTCATTGCAGTATTATTCACAATGGCTGAGATATGGAAATGACTTAAGTATTGATAGATGAATGGATAAAGAAAATGTGGTATGTATACTCAGTGGAATATTATTCAGCAATAAAAAGAAGGAAACCCTACCATTTGCAATGATATAGATGAATACGGAAGGAATTATGCTAAGTTAAATAAGTCAGAGAAAGACAAATATTGCATGGTTTCTATGACATGGGGAATCTTTCAAAAAGAAAAGTTGATTTCATAGAAATAAAGAGAATGGTGATTGCTAGGGGCTGGAGGTGAGGGGAACATAGGGAGATATAGGCCAGAGGATACAAAGTTTCATTTTTAGGAAGAATAAGTTCTAAGGATCTAATACACACCATGGTGACTATTAATAATATGGTATTGTATACTTGAAATTTTCTGAGAGAATAGATCTTAAGTATTCTCACCATATACACACACACAGAGTTAACTGTATGAGATGATGGATGTGTTAATTATCTTGAGTTAATAGTTTCATAATACAATAAGATGTATATAAAATCATCATGTTGTATAGTTTGACTATATACAGTTATATTTGTCAGTTACTCCTCAATAAAGCTAGAAAAAATTTACCAAATACTCAAAAGCAAGCCATGCTAGGACCAATAATAATGAGATCAGGTATTATGACTAATTATTTGCACTTAAGTCCAACAAACCAATCACGTTAACCTTGATAAGTATTGCTCAAATCAGGTATCCCATTGCTCAGGCTGAAGAAGGTGAACTGGTCTTTGAAAAACTTTTAAGTTTGGGTAGGTTTCTCCTTGTTACCGGACCATTGAAAGAGATTGTGCCTCTTTTCTTTCCTTTTTTTTTTTTTTTAAGATTTTTTTTTTAAATTTATTTGTCAGAGAGAGAACAAAAGCAGGGGGAGAGGCAGGCTCTCCACTGAGCAGGGAGCCCCATGTGGGGCTGGATCTCAGGACAGTGGGATCATGACCTGAGCCGAAGGCAGCCACTTAACCAACTGAGCCATCCACATGTCCCAAGTCCCTCTTTTTTGTATCTCATAGGATATAGAATGACTGACATTTGAAGTTGGAAATCTTCTAGTTATACCTGTTCTTATGAGGAGTAAACCAAGGATGGGAGAGGTTATGTGGCAGCATGGGTCAGTCAAGCCAGGAAAAGAACATATATTACTCCTTTTCTTACTTCATTGTTTTCTTATTAATCAAATTTAAAGTCAATGACATGCCACCATACAGTTATCCCTGTCAATTCTATGTACTTATCTGTAGTAGATACTGACTTTATTTGCTGGTATACTTTCTTGGGGTCAAATTCTAGTGTATCTTTGAAGTTATAATTGAAGTACCTCAATCCTCTTTCATGCTTTCTTTATGTACATACATCTTAGTATGAGGGTAGGAGAGGGAGAGAGACAGAGCAGGGGGAGGTGCAGAGGGAGAGAGAGAGATCTTAAGCAGGCTCCACATCCAGCATGGAGCCTAACATGGGGCTTGATCTCAGGATTCTGAGATCATGACCTGAGCAGAAATCAAGAATCAGACACTGAATTGACTGAATCACCAAGGTGCCCTGTCACACCCACACATTTTAAAAAAAGATTTTATTTATTTATTTGACAGATGGAGATCACAAGTAGACAGAGAAGCAGGCAGAGAGAGAGGAGGAAGCAGGTTCCCACTGAGCAGAGAGCCCAACACGGGGCTCGATCCCAGGACCCTGGGATCATGAGCCAAAGGCAGAGGCTCCAACCCACTAAGCCACCCAGGCGCCCCACACCCACACATTTTAAAGACGATTACTTATTTGAAAGTTTCAATACAAACACGATCAAAGTTGCTAGGACCCATATTTATTTCTCCCCCTTGTCCCCTGGCCCATATTTAAAGAGGTGGTAAAATTTAGAAGCATAGCTTTTCCGTAGAGATTGAGAAGTTACCTTTTTGTTCACGATGTTCATTAAAGCATGATACTATATGATTTCATTCCCATGTGGAATTTAAGAAACAAAACACATGAACAAAAAACTCCCCCAAACCAGACTCAATTACAGAGAACAAACTGGTGGTTACCAGTTCGGTAAAGGGGGCTGAGGGTTTGGGTGAAATAGGTGAAGGGGATTAAGAGTACACTTAACACAATGAGCACTGAGTAATGTACAGAACTGTTGAATCACTATATTATACACCTAAAACTACCAGTGTATGTTAATTATACTTGAATTTAAGAAAAAGCATGGTTACAGTCTAAAAAAAGAGAAGGCCAATATTTGCCAAACTTGTGTTGACATTTCTCATTTATCTATTTCTATGTGTCATCAGTTTGGAAGGAGAAAGTCAGGTTTACATTTGATAGAAGGAATCTGAGAAATAATTTTCTCCTTTTGTAACTGAAGCAGGCCACAGAAGGTGGAGATATCTTGGGGGGTAGTCTGGGTATAGCTCCAAACAATTAATTAACCATGGGAAGGAGAGGGGCCTTACTTGCTCTGACAGTTTTGTGTGTCTAGATTCAATTTGCATGTCTACTCAGTTATTGGCTAGACTGTAATACTCAGTAATTTAGTCAAATACCAATCTAGGTGTTACTGTGAAAGGGTTTTGTTACTGTGGTTAACATCAATAATCAGTTGGCTTTAAGACACTTTGACAGTGTAGATGATTGAAGGTCTTAAGAGCAAAAACAGGTTTCCAGAAGAGGAAAAAAACTCTAGCTTTAAGAAAAAAAATGTGTAGCCTCAAGACTACAACTCAATTTCTGCCCAAGTTTCCAGCCCGCTGGCCTGCCCTACAGACTTAGGGCCTGCCAATCCCAATAGTTGCAAAAGCCAATTCCTTAAAATTCATCTATCTATATATATAATATATATAATATATATGGATTGATCTGTAGTATGGATTATATATGAAGATATATAATATATACACACACATACATAGACATGTACATATACACACACACATGTCCCATTGGCTGTGTTTCTCTGGATAACCCTGAATGATAACCTTGCTTAGCAAAGTGAGACTACTGGGAAATTGGAGCTGTTCTGGCTTTGCCATTAACCAATTCATTGAAGTTGGTCAGTTTATAGACTCCTTGAGGGCAGGCACTTCATTTTCCTTACACGTGTTTCCCTGCCACTGATGTAGTGCCTGGCATGGTCAGTAGGCATTTGATGGGTGAATGAATGAATAAATGAATGTCCTTTCCTGGGGTTCAGTTGTCACTTCTATATGGTCAAATAATCTTCGACAAAGCAGGAAAAAATATACAGTGGAAAAAATTCTCTTCAATAAATGATGCTGGGAAAATTGGACAGCTATGTGTACAAGAATGAAACTTGACCATTCTCTTACACCATACACAAAGATAAACTCAAAATGGATAAAATATCTCAATGTGAGGCAGGAATCTATCAAAATCCTAGAGGAGAACATAGGCAGTAACCTCTTTGACATTGGCCACAGCAACTTCTTTCAAGATATGTCTCCAAAGCCAAAGGAAACAAACGCAAAAATGAACTTTTGAGACTTCATCAAGATCAAAAGCTTCTGCACAGCAAAGGAAACAGTCAACAATACAAAGAGGCAACCCATGGAATGGGAGAAGATATTTGCAAATGACACTACAGACAGAGGGCTGATATCCAAGATCTATAAAGAATTCCTCAAACTCAACACACACAAAACAGGTAATCACATCAAAAAATGGGCAGAAGACATGAACAGACACTTCTTCAAAGAAGACATACAAATGTTAGCATTAACAGACACATGAAAAAATGTTCATCATCATTAGCCATCAGGGAGACTCAAATCAAAACCACATTGAGATAGCACCTTATACCGGTTAGAATGGCCCAAATTAACAATATAGTAAACAAGTGTTGGAGAGGATGTGGAGAAAGGGGAACCCTCTTATGCTGTTGGTGGGAATGCAAGTTGGTGCAGCCACTTTGGAAAACAATGTGGAGATTCCTTAAGAAATTAAAAATAGAGCTAACCCATGGCCCTGCAATTGCACTACTGGGTATTTACCCCAAAGATACAGATGTAGTGAAAAGAAGGACCATCTGTATCCCAATGTTCATAGCAGCAATGGCCACAGTTGCCAAACTGTGGAAAGAACCAAGATGCCCTTCAACGGATGAATGGATGAAGAAGATATGGTCCATATATACAATGGAATATTATGCCTCCATCAGAAAGGATGAATACTCAACTTTTGTATCAACATGGATGGGAGTGGAAGAGATTATGCTGAGTGAAATAAGTCAAGCAGAGAGAGTCAATTATCATATGGTTTCACTTACTTGTGGAGCATAAGGAATAACATGGAAGACATTGGGAAATGGGGAGGTGAAGTGAGCTGGGGGAAACTGCGGGGGGAGACAAACCATGAGAGACTGGACTCTGAGAAGCAAACTGAGGGTTTTGGAAGCGGGTGTTGGTGGTGGGGTGAGCCTGGTGGTGGGTATTTTGGAGTATTACATGGAGTACTACTCCAACAATGAATTTTGGAACACTGAAAAATAAAATTTAAAAATATATAAAACTTTTAAAAAATTGTAAAAAAATAAAAATAAATGAGGAGGTTGGTCTAAATTCTCTGAGACTCTTCAGAAATGTAGTGAGGCAGTTAAGAGCCTGGGCTTCTGGATTTAGGCATCATGATGTTGGATCCTAGCCATATCACTTGATGACCTTCATCAAGTTACTTTAACCAGTCTGGGCCTCCAGTTTCTCATCTGGAAAATTGGAGTTTTAACAATGCATATATCATTAGACTCATGATGAGGGTTAAATGAGGTAATGCTTAGTGCTGGGTGCTCTGCCTATCACTAAACTGTTAGACACTGTCCCACTGCCACCACCACCGTCACTGTCATGTTACCCACCCACGTGATTCACCATCCTTTAGGCATCTTTCTGGAGTTCTGTGATTCTCTGGAGAATGTTCTGGCTGGGATAGAAGTGTGGTGTATATACAACTACCAACGTTGGGCATGGAGTCAGAGGGCCAATATGAAGCACAGTGGCCCAAGGAAGTTGGCACTCGGTGTCTTAGAAATCTGGAGATAGATCCTGATAGTGTTGGATTTTTTTTTTTTTTAATGCACCTCCGGCTCTAGAGGGAATTCAACTCACGGTGTGGTTGACTCTGAGCCTGCAGATGCAAAAACACCTGGACGAGGAGGAGTCAGAGTGATCTCGGTGGTTTGCAGCAGAGATTGGGGTTTGCATGATGAGACCTCAAAAACTTAGCAGAGTCTCACTGTAGCCTCTGACCATTTCTACGGGAGTCAGAGAACCTGGAGGTAGAGGAACCTCCTTGCCTGCCTCTCACTACACAGCAAGAATAAGCTGCGGCTTCACACACTCTGCTGGCTTTGTGTAGCCTGTGTGGCTGAAGCCATTCACCGCAGGGCTGCACCCTCTCTTTATGAAGAAGTTCTAGGAAGGCAAGCAGACATGTAGGAGCCAAGGGTAGAAGGGTTTTGTTCCCTTGGGCTAATTCTGGATAATCCCTTGTTTCCCTTGGGCTAACTCTGGATAATCCCTTCCCATCTCTGGGCCCTGGCTTCCCATCTGTTCAGTGAAAAAGATGTGGGAATACATATTCTGTAAATTTCCTTCTAGCTCCAAAATCTAAGCTCTTGGGCAACTCGTGTGACTCTTAAGTACTTTAGATGTATTATTTTACTGTACAGGTTAGGGATATGTATTAGTCCCATTGCATGGCAAAGAACCTAGGTTGAAGGAGTTAAATGACTTGCTTGAGGTCACACAGCTGATTAGTGGCAGGGCTGGGTCTCAAACCCAGATGTGATGTGCAAGTCCGTGTTTATAAATAGAGTTACCCCGGGGGGGTTAGCTAACAAAGGTGTGCAGAACTCCAGGGCAGGGTTGTCAGAGTTGTTTAGGGTGGAATCTCATCATGTTTGTTCTCCCTAGAGCCAATCCTGCTCTATCCCACTATTCTTCAAACCTTCTTTTCTGGGCAAAGCAGATGGATGGGCAGGAGCATGTGTGAGTGTTCAACACAGCAGGGATGTCAGTGCCTCCTCCTGTTCTCCTGGCTGGTCTGGGTCATAGCCAAGTGTGCTGCCAGAGACGTCTGGCTGACGAACCTCCAGTTCAGTTAGGTGTATAAAGAGTGAGTCAGTAGCTCAATGGGGCAACATAACAGGGTCAAACACGTGGGCTCTGCCCTCATAGATCTGTTGTGCTCTGTGCAGTGGGATTTGGCATGGAGTGGAGTCAGGGACATAATGGGTCACAAGTAGGAGCTGGGCCTCAGGCTTGGTTTCTTGTCTGTGAAGTGAGTCCGGTTGGGCTAAAGCATTCCAGTGATTTCCCTTGAGGAGGTACTGAGCACTATTCCAGGGGGAGAACTGTAAAATCTGTCTAGATTGGAGACTATGTCAGAGCCAGAGTGGGAAAACTGGTATCTGAAATTCATCCAGTCTGGGGGTGTCTTGCTCAGCCACAAGCTCTGTACTTCATCGTCCTATTTTATTGTCTTCACACCACCTAACATCACTTGACACTATTTGTTCATTTACTTATTTACTTATTTGTTATCTGCCTCTCTAACCAATGTAAGCATTTGAGAAGCAAGAATCTTATCTGTTTTGGGGGTCACCTGGGTGGCTCAGTGGGTTAAGCATGTGCTTTTGGCTCAGGTCATGATTCTGGGGTCCTGGGATCGAGCCCCACATCCTGCTCAGCAAGGAGTCTGCTTCCCCCTTTGCCTTTTCACCCTGCTTATGCTTTCTCTCTCTCTCTCAAATAAATAAATAAGATCTTTAAAATAAAAGAGTTTCATCTATTCTACTCACTGTTGGATCATCAGCTTCTAGACAAGTATGTATTTGTCAAATGAATGAAAAAATGAAAAAGACTCTTTTCTGCAGGGGACATCTGAAAGACACCAGGTAACTGGTAGAGACATAGATTAGTTGTTCTTTCCCTTGGCCACTGACCAGACACATTTCAAGATCACAAGATTATAGGGGAAACGGGGAAAGTTGGATTAAAAATGACTATGGTCCCTTCCCAAGCTAAACTCCAATACACTGTGATTTGTCTTCTAAAAGTTCCCTTCCCAAGTTGGTCAAATGATTTTACGTGCTTGAATTTTCATGCTTAATGTTTATGGAGTAATGGACAGTGACCAGGGGAAAGAGGGTTACATTGGTCACTCAGTAATTTAAAAATGAGCATGGATGGTTTTATTCAGCCTATGCATTCCTCCCCTTGCAATAGCTGGGACCCAAAACAACCAGCTTTGAGTGTATGGTTAAGAAATCTCGGCTTGCGGGGCACCTGGGTGGCTCAGTGGGTTAAGCCGCTGCCTTCAGCTCAGGTCATGATCTCAGGGTCCTGGAATCGAGTCCCGCATC